>NW_010198193.1:7071-29492 GCF_000695765.1 Mesitornis unicolor
CTAGAAAGGTGAATTCATCCTTTATGTTGCTTATGCGTATCCTATGACATCTCATCCACAGTTCAGTTGCACAAAAAATGTTATGATAAGAAGAATTAATAATTTAGAAACAGAGGTCTGGAAATCAGCATTATCTTCAATTTTAAAATAACATATTTAAAATTAAATTCACCCTCTTCTACCTCAGGATTTTGTTTCCTTCATACCTGAGTAGATATTCATGGGAATAGTGAAACTCACTTGACCACGGCTGTATGCCTTTGGAAAAATCTACCACTGTTTCACATCATAAAGGAGCAAATTTTTAAAAATTTCAATTATCCATTTTTCACTCAATCTCATTCTCTTAATGTCTAAACCATTTTCAATAACATTGTGAAAAATCAATCTGAAACAATCATCTACCATAGGAAATTTCAATATGTGTCTTGTTAAAGTGTGGTAAGGTTATTAGTAAGTGATATGAAATAGAAATAGGTTTACAGAAGAGCAGATTAGGCACTTTTGAAGCTAAATTTTGCACTGCTTATTATACTTTGCCTAAGATAAAACACATGCTAAAATCCCAAAGCAGTGGTCATTGCAAATTGATGCACATTTTAACTAGAACAAGGCACTGGATACCCATTAACTCATTTTATTTTAATTTAGCAATAAAAGCTTTCATTATAGCCATTAGACAAGAGAGAAACCTTTGGCATTAAAGTAAGAGAGAAAGCATATATAGAAATAAAATAAAAATTTAATTTACAGCACAGGGACTAGTAAGTTTATAGTAACAGAACTTAAAGACTCAGTTCTAAATAATTGAATCTGATTAATACAAATGGGAAATATATCAAAAACACTAAAAAATTATCGAGATAATTCACTTTAGAGCTCTGTAGATGAAGACTAACCCATGTTTAAACACATATTTTTCCAGTTATGGTTTGAGGAAGTAAAACCAAGTTGCTTTCACAGTTGCTTGTAGTATATTTGTAGCAATTATAATTTTCCACACTTTCTTGTAGTAATTGGTTGGCAAATAGGGCAGAGAAATGTACATGTCTGCAGGCATTATATTCCACCTGTTCTTTTCTTCACTTCTAGGAATACTTCTTTTCCTGTCTTTTCTCAAATCTTAGCTTCAAAAAATATGTTTTTTTGAGTAAAGCTGGGCAGCACCTTCCATTCACTATTTACAGTGACTGTTTAGAAGAATTGTGATTTTTTTTGTATTAGGTAATATGAATAAAGAGTAAAAATTAAGTATCCAATCCATATTAGAATGTCAAAGAGACAGAACTGGCTGTGCCTCTAATCCTTTGTTTCTTGTCCAACACAGTTCCATGGGAAGTGGGGTGCTAGGGCTCAGCATCTCAAAGGCTTCATACCACGGCTGAGCCTGCTAGGCTGTCCAAAGCCTGGGAATGCCAGTGCTTACCCAGGCTCCAGCATGCACTCAAACACTGACATGAACCAAAATGCCAGATGATGAAGTCAGTCTCTGTTTCTGCCTTTCTCAAACATGTTAGTTTTAACAAACCAAAAGCCAGCCTCAGTAGAGCTGTTAATTCTCCTTCCGGTGTCCACAGGGTGCTGAGTAGCATAGAGGGTTCTTGACTCATGGTTCAGGCTCCTCAGACACACAGACAATTTGCTCTGCTCCTAGAAATAGTGACTGTATAGAAGACAAACTGAGCATTGCTTGTCTTACCAATTTAAGCTTTGCCTATCAAGCAGGACATACATATTGTGTGATTCTGACATGGTAGAATCGGCTAAGAAATTCATTCTTCCATCACATCCCTCCTTGAATTTCAGCTTATGATGTAAATGTGTATAAAATGAATATTCTAGCTCTGCAGAGATGCCTTTTTTGAAAAAGCATCAAACCCAGTCCCTGTAGCAATAAGTCTATTTGCATACAAGTGGGCTGAGCTGTTCTTCAGAGGGATGCAAAGCCCATCTTCCAAGCAGTCAGGGATTTATTGTGTTCCTGCTGTGGAATTCTCCATTTTGCTGTAGTCAACAAAGTCACCGGGACTCTGAGAAGCACTGAGGTCCACCCGCACAGAACAGCTTGAGAGACTGGGGCCTGGGCGCAAACAATAGCAGTTTTCTTGGCAAGCTTGAAAGACCTTCTTGCTGGCAGATTGAGAAAGCCCACGCTTCTCCTACTGCACTGCCGTTGATCAGTATCGAAGAAGAGCATTAATCAAACATGCAATACCATTATTTTTCCAAATTGAGGTCTCAGGTCTGTGATAAGCTCTTCTCTTAACACAACATTGCACAAATATTATGCAACCACACTTCAAAACTGCTGCGTTGAGAAATCTGAATGCTAATGAGTACTTTTTTGGAAATATTGCTTCAATCTTGCCTCTGTCTAAGCAGGGAAGGCTGATCTTGGACAGAGTGCTGCATGAGTTAATTTGTCTTTTTATCTGCTTTTGGCTCATAGCTCACTTACAACTTTGTGAAAAATGACAGAGTGTCAACATCTTGCCATTAATGGGCCATGTGACAGACGCCCAGCACAGCAGGCTGGGGAGAAGCATCTGAGGCCTGCAAACTCTCCTTACTGCTAGATTTACTGATGGATGACAGAGCTCCACGGTGCTGACAAAGACACTGCTGACCTTACTTCCAAACATGTGAGATGGTTCGCAGTTCATGTCCAGGACATAAGATACAAAAAACAAGTATGTTTTTAGGAGGGGGGAAGGGTTGATTTTTAAATATGGAAAATGGTTCAGAAGCAGTGAAATCTCTAAAGGGAAATGTTGTTTTGGAAATGTTTCTGTGATCTATAGAAAGAGCAGATCTGTTTTTAAAAAGTGAATCCATAGAATAGTAGATAATCCCCATCTTTTTCCCCATGTACCACCTGTCCTCGTATTATTAACCTGCAAAAATATTTAAATTGGCCAGATCAAGTTAAATATTTGGAAAGAGGATGCTTTTCTATAGGAAACTTTGCCAGTGCAACAAAGCACTTTGTATGAGATTTCTTGCTAACTTCTGTTTGGTTGTTAAATATTTTTTGTTTTCCTCCACACAGCACAAGCACTCAACTATTTTCAGGATTTAAAAAGGGAAGAAAAATTAAAATAACATGTGCTTTCTTTTTCAGTCTGCATTGTCTCTGAGAAGCAAATAAATACATATGGCTTTCTTGCCTGTGAGGATGAGTATCAGAAAAGCAAAAGTAGGACACACAAAACAAAAGCCTCACTGAGTCATAGCTACATACACAGCAAAACCTAAAGCTCAGTATGACAACTTAGAGGAGATGTTCAGGTACAGCCTGTGGTGCATTTGCATCAGCATTTTAGTTCAAGCCAGGAATTGCTCAAAGATCACTACTCTTCACACAGTGATGCAGTAGCAGAGCACATGAATTAGATTCCTTTGAGGTGAGGTATCCCCAGAGATGCCCTCCAGGAGGACATCTAAAATATCGCAGCCACAAATGGGCATTCAGACCAGAGGACCAGGCAAGAGCCAGCTAGAAGGAAAAGCCTTGAAAATCACATCATTATTTCCACAGATCCATTTCCATTGTTCCTTGCTGAATTCAACATAACCAATGAGTGCTGAGGTGGTCAGGAAAACTTCTGGGGTGTGTGAAGCTCTGGCTAGATCAGGCCCAACTTGCCACTATTCTGCCCATTGGTGGAGTACAGTGATGACCCATCAACTCCAGGGCTGGAGTTGTTCCAGCCAAGGAACTGAGGTAACATCAAATTTCAAGATTAAGCGGCAAAGTTTGGAAACAGTGTAAAAAAGCTGTGATCTTAATATTAGTTCATACAACCATAATGTCTAAACTGAGTCAATAAGACTCCAAAAGATATGTGGACAAATTGAGTATTTTTGTAGTAAGAGGGATGCTGTGTGAGTACTGCAGCTGTCTCCTAGATCTCAAAAGCAGATAGAAATAGGAGCTTTTCAGTTTGGGAAGAAGCCATGACCTGCAGGAGAGAGATCCGTAAAAATACTCTTTAAGACACTGACAACACAGAAATGTGGACTTATGGCCTCATGCTGGTAGTGACGTAGTAAAATCACAAAATCACAGAATGATTTGGGTTGGAAGGGACCTTAAAGATCATCGAGTTCCAACCCCCCTGCCATGGGCAGTACAGGCCAGAAAAAATGAATAGGGTTTTCAGCTTTTCTCCCCAAAACTGAAGTAACACTGGCTGACATGGATGCCAGCTTCTCAGAGGGATGAAATCAGCCTTATGCTTTTGGCTTCAGGGAGGTTTATGCCAGCTGAGGATCTGAGCCATCTTCTATCTCAGAATTAGCATCTAACAGTCAATCAGTCCACTGCTGCAGTTTAACTCACTTTTTAACCTCTGAAGTATCCCTACTCACCTCTGACAGTGCTGCCATGTTGCTAATGCTGAAGTCTCTTTCGTGCATGTGGCCCAGTTGCTGAGGAAAGGACAGCTTTCTGTTCCCACAAACATGAGCTGCAGTAAAGGGTGGTGTCTTCCCTCAGCTCAAGCTCAGGGAAGGCGAATTCCCATGGTGCTCATGTGGTGAGTGTCCAGGCAGGGACTGACTGCAAGGCTTTGCCAAACAGCAATATCAATCAACTGTGCCACTGGAGAGCTGGTGCAGGGTCCTTATGGACTCAAGTTCTGGGAAAAGCAGGCTTCCCTCATTAAAATTCACATACTTTGGAGCTGCATTTGACCAATGTATTAGTAACGATTGCCTTTACATCTTTATTGCAGTAAATAATGGGTGGATTTCTGTCCCAGGTAGGAGACCATTGATCCTAGACAAACTTGGAAATATGTCGCTCTCAATTTGGAGACAAGACTTTTCTTTTCTAGTGTTACTTCTGTTTTCTATTCCTGCATGTATTTAAATGGTAAGTATTTACCTTCCCAGAATGAAAGCTAGACACAGAGAAGAGGAAACATCCATAGATTCACCCTTGCCTGAAAATAATGATTCAAGCTTTAAAATTAAGAGGGGGAGAAGTGCTAACATAAATAAAGGCCAATTCAAATAAATTCTGGATCATACATGTCCAGATGTAGTAGATTAGGCTTGGCCAGCAGCCAAATGCCCATCCAGCCCTCCTCAACATGACAGTGGGAAAAAATGAGATTATAATCTCGTGAGTCAAGATAAAGACAGGGAAATCATTCATCTGTTACCATCATGGACAAAACAGACTGAGTCTGGGAAGAATTTATTTAATTCACTGCAAGTCAAAACAGATTCTGGTAATGAAAAACAGCAACAAAAAATGACACCAAGGTGCCACCACCTTGACTGAGGGGCTTGGCTGTGCCTTTTGGTGGGTCAGTTGCAGCTGTGGGAAAGGGCTGTGTCCAGCATGGGGCAGTCCCAGTCTCTCAAGAGGCCACCCTGCAGCCCCCACTGCCAGCACCTTAACACCCAACACACCATAGAAAACATTACAGGACATGAAGACCCCCTTCCAACTGGCTGTAAACAGCACAGATAACCAAGCAGCAGTTATAGACAAAAAGTAAGTGTCATGGCTTTCATTCTGGAATATGCAGTTACTTATATAATTTCTTAATAAACAGGAACTCAATACAAATTATGATAGATGGATCTTTTACCCAGATTCAAGACTAGATCTTTTGAGTGTGATGTTTCCAAACAAAACTCCATTTTCTGCTAAGATGTAATGGTTTTTTTGCCAATTTCATTCCAGCATATTAAATCTAAGTATCTTTATATTATCCACCTGGATGCCAGAGCATTTCCATCTTTCATAACACAAGATTAAGAACTTTCATCAAAGCAAATGCACCTGCTTAATGGTCATGAGACATTTGTCATACACAAAATGTCAGGATCAAAATACTTCTGAAAAAGTCAGGAGAATCCACAAGACATTTTCATTCAGTCCAGTCAGGAAAGAATCTACTTTATGAAGAAATATCCTTCAAATAACTCATGCACAGCAGTAGAAGCAAATCTAGGAAAGAAATAAAGGAAAACAGACATTTAAAAAGAAACTTATTAGCATGCCTCAGAGAAAGAAAATAGCAGTGAGTTCTGACTCAAGCAAAATCAAACTTCACGTTAAACAAATTGTACGATTGATTTGGCCCAAAGTCTTGACTCTTCCTAGTAAAAGAACATGACAATAAACCGACCTCGTACATCTGTTAGATTGAGCCTTTCATGTAATGCATCAGAAGGTGTTTTTCAGCACATCCCATTCTGACAACAATAATCAGCAAAGCCCCTATCAAAGCTAGAAAATTTATAGAACAGAAATGCAGGATCATTATTAAACCAGAAGCCCTGATATTATGAGAGCCAACCTATGGGCACTAAGTGCATGACAAGCTACATAAGGTGTTTTTCTGGGAGGCTCTGATTTTTTCCAGTACAAATGAAACAAAGAAAAGATCTCTGGAGCCACAGAGGATGAAACTTCAGCTAAAATTAGGGGACTTTAAGCCAGAACTGGAGGCCCTCAAAATGCTATTTCACTTACATGACTTTTCAAAGAATTGCTCAGTGAGTTTAAGATACCTTAGCTATATTAAAATCTGATACCATTACAAATTATGTGACAACTGGAAAAACAAAAAAAAGTAGGCACTTTGAGATGGGCTGAGTATATACCTTTGACAGCTATGGGACTTTTCAATGCTAAGCCTCTTCTCTGGCTTGCAAATGTGACTTGATGAACCCTAACCAATTGATAAACCTAAATCAGTGAGACACATCCATGGGGCACAAGCAGCCATTCATGGAGGGCTGTGGAGATGCAAGCGCAGTGTCAGGGACAGACTAACCATGTGTTTCTTGCTGTCTCATGCTGCCTGTTCCCGGGTGCAGCCAGCAGGCTGGACAAGCCAAGGAACAATTATTTCTTTTGTTCAGCACACTGATCTGTGAGAATTTTAGAAATTCTTTTCACAAATCTTGAAATTATTTGAGTAAGAATTCTCTGTTCATGTATATTTAGAGGATTCCCAAGAAATTACCATGAAACACCTTCTTGTAGAATTCCCAGTGAGGATTACTATGAAATAGATGTTTAGAGAGTGTACGGATGCCAGGTGCCTACTAAGCCGCTCTATCACTCCCTCTCTTCAACAGGACAGGGAGGGGAGTCCAGATAAAAGCATTTAAAGGTTTTTGCAAAAGCAAAGACCATGCATAGAAGCAAAGGGAAACAAAACATTTATTATCTATTTCCCAGGCAGTGTCCAGACACTTCCTGGAAAGCAGGGCTTCAGTATGCATAGTAGTTGCTCCAGAAGACAAATGTAATAATGAATAGGCCTCCTCCTCTTCCTTTCTCTTAGCTTTTGTTGCTGAGCAGACATCATATGGTATGAAATACCCCTTTGGTCAGCTTGGGTCATCTGTCCTGGCTATGTCCCCTCCCAAGATCTTGCCCTCCCTCAGCCGACTGAGTGATGGGGGGGAATGTTGGAGAGGCAGCCTTGATGCTGCGTGAGGACTTTTTGGTAGAAGCCAAAACTCCAGTGGTTATCAACCCCTTTCTAGCTACCAATACAAAGCACAGTGCTATGAGGGAAACTATGGGGAAAATAAATTCTGTCTCAGCCAGATTCAATACAGAGATAAAAATAACCATATTTGAAAGCTTACTTTTATGTTCCCAACCTTTCCTAATGAGTGGAAACAACCTACATTTTTCAAATCCATCATCCCTTGAATTTTCTTTAAACATTCAGTCAGAGATAGATGTCCAGCATAAAAAATACGAGTCCATCTGGCCAAAAATGGACAAAGTTATAAAAGTGATTTGACACCGAGGGCTTTTAAGGAAAGGTTTTTAATTCGTCGGGAATCCTATCACTTGGTGTTTATATGATGCAAGATGCCCAAAATGTTGTTATCTTAGGCAGTGTAATATCTGTGGCATACAAGTATTATACATGTAAGTTGTTCAGGCAGGTCATTTATAAATAGATAGGAAAAAAGTGAAGTATTTCCTAGTAAACTGACATGTCCCTATACTTCCTATTTTCATGTAAATTAATGCAATAATTTGGACTACCCCTTCTACCATATGAAATTCTAGTCTAGTTTAAAGCAAGGCACCAGTCCTTGCCAGGTCAAAGATTTCAATTTACCCAGAATGAAGCCAGTTCCTGCATATTGATTGCTCTCCCTAGCTGTACATTATCACTGATTACTTTGAGAGCAGAAGTGTTGATAGTTTCCTGCCATTACTGACCTAACTGAAATTAAGTCTATAGTAAATTTCTTATTTATAGCAACTAAAACATGGCTGGAGTGCCTTAGTGTTTCAAAGTTGTTGTTTTCTTTTGCTTTAAAGAAAACCCTACAGAATAAAACTACCAATGCCAAATTCTTCTTTGGTCAGCAGTGCTTTATTGAAGTCAATAGATTTCTTTAAGAGTAAGGTCTGGAGGACTGATAATCCCTTAAAATATGTATATTGAATTCATGTCAGTAATCTTAATTTGCAATGCTTAAGAATTTATTATTCCTCCATATCTGAGGCTTAAGCACCTTCATGTGGTATGGTGTGGGGAGGGGGAGAAAGGGTATGATTTTGAAAAGATTCAGTGATGGTAGATTGGGATCCATACTGAAGAACATACCCCCAGTCCCTGCTTGTCCAGAGAAGCTCAGGACATTCAGTGACACCAAATCCATGTTCTGCCTGGTCAAAGTCCCTCAGATTATTTCCTCTCTGACAGATTTCCACATCCTCTCAACAAGTTATCAGTCCCCTGTTGGGCTGCTCCTCAGAGGGGCCAAACACCAACCTGGCACAAATCCTAACTTGTAGAGATTTCTCTAACAAAGAACTGGAGCATCTTAATGAGGTAAAGAGAGGGAGGACTGCACAGTTATAGTTCACATTCAGTTGACCAAATGAGTACAAGCCTTTAGTTCTCAGAGCTGTCAATCTGGTCTTTTTCACAGATCACTTTTTTCCATGCTAGACCAAATTCTAGTGTCTCTTCTCAAGTAAAATGGGATCAAATGCAACAGTATACTCAACCAGAAATAGAATTTATTATCCTTTCCATTTGTTTTCAAATTGTATATGACAAAAATAATGTGTCCAGAAAAAAAACAGAAACAGAGGCAAGAACAAATAGCTGAAAACTCAAACTCCCTCTTTTGGGATCTTTTGTCAGCATCACTAATGTTCCTATAGTAGCTCTCATAATCTGACTCCTTCTGAAAAGCAGAGAGCAAGAATCACAGTCAAAATAAATATTTTGTTAAATGGTCTTTTGCATGGCTGGTGGTACTAAGTAATTAAACACATTAAGAATTCATTTATATTTTCACAATTCTTTCTCCATTCTATAGGAAGAACTAATACATGCAGACTGAATCAACCATCATAGGAAGAATTAGACGTCTCCATATGAATGAATAGCCATTGCTGTCAAATATTGAAAAATGCACTAACATCTCAGAAGGGGACCACTGAAGCACAATCACATAGAGAAATCTATGCATATCAGAGGACAATTAAAAAAAAACACTTCAAACCACTTCATTATCACTTCTAGGGAAAATATTTTTTAAAATCTTAAAATCTGCTTTCTTGGTTCTATAAACTAATAAGTGCTGCAAACATGCAAATCTGCAGTGTACCATCTGCTGTTCGCTTTCCTGAGATAGATGATTATGCCATCCTCCTGAGACATAGTGAATAATGAAGTTGCGTAGTGTTGTTTTATATTGTCTGTGAGGTCATATCTGAGGCCATCTTTTCTATGTAAGAAGCAAAACTGTAGTCACAGCAGCAAATTCCCAGAGAAGGTTTAGATTCAACAGTACTGATTCGGAGCTCACTGTATCCATTTGCTTCTTCTGCGTTGTGCTGGTTGTAATAAAGAGCAAAAGCTGTAACGAGGGTGGATCAAGGTGAGGAAAATTCACTTGCACTCTTTGAAATAGATCGAAGAAAGAGGTACTGTTTCATTTGACTGCTTATTTACAGTATGATTTTTAAAAATAATTTAACTTTATGAAAATCCAGGCCTCATCTAGACTGAAGAAGGGAGATGCTGGGGGGAATATGAGAAGAGGGAGCTCCATCACGAGTACCAGAGAGCTCAGTCTCAGAGATGCTGACCACTGTGAAAGTCCTTCCGTGGCCTCCTGTGAGCCTGAGCCTGACTTTTTGTCATCAAAAGCTCAATTTTGCAAATGAATGCGCAATGTTGAGAACCACAGAGTAAAGTGAATGATGAAAACAGGGGCTTTTTCTCCAGTAAAGAAAAAGTATTTTTGGAGTAAAAATCATTGTGCTCCCTCCTGGGATTCCTATCTCTAACGGGACAGTTAAGAGAAAACCACATGCAGGAAAAATGCTTTAATCAGTGCTGAATTAATTTTAATTAATGGAAAGACATTTTTTTCTCCAGAATGCCTTACCAGCCAGAATACACATATAAAATCTCACCAGCAGCAACTTTCATTTATGTTCTCACTGTGGCTGAATTTGAGCATTTTTACTTTCTCTCTCAAGTGAGAACTATAGCTGAGATTTTACCCAAGATATTTGAAGGAATTAAGCTCGCATTCCTGTTGACAGCAGCAGGGTGTGAATGTTTACATGCTCCAGGTAACTCTGAAAGTCTCGTCAGTTGCTCAGATGGTGCTGACTACACCGTCGTACTGCTGGAGCCTCAGAAGAGGGCATCTCTTGACGATCACCCACCATTTAGCGCAAAGGCTGAACACTCAGAGATGCCTCTGTGTCAGTGCTTGTCACAACTGCCTTTATAATATTCTTTTATAGGGGTAATTTTCTGGAGCAAAGGGGGAAAATGCCTGTAATGAGATAAAATTTTGTAAATACAGGTAGCATCTACATTGTGCAGACAAAGCTTCCCTTGGAGACCTTCACATGAATTCTTGCCACAGACAAGAAAGGAAACATTTCAATTGCTCCAGGACTGCCTCACTGCACACTCGGCATTTCAAAACAACTTTGATGCTCAGGTTCGGCAGATTGGATTCCACGCACCACTTCTTTGGTTTAGTTGTTTCCTCTTCCTCTTATTTTGGGCAGTGTTGCAAAGGACCCTCTTTGGGGACCAACTTTTCTAAGCTAGGCATGATTTCAGTCATGGGACCCCCCAGGCTCAGTGAAATAAAACAAACAGATGTTTCAACTTTTGGAAGGAATGTAACAGTAGAAATAGAGAGTGATAGTGCAGACAAGATCCAGCTTTATCTAAAAATTACTACCCAAGTTTTTCTACTACACAGCACCGGATTAATTTTTCCTCAAAGTCTAATCAGAAAAATCTAATTCTCAAAGTTACATATTTTATTTTTAGATCCCAAAATTATGCAGATGAGGAAGAACCATTATCTTTATGGCATGTCTTTATTTATTCTTTTGCTCAAAAATTGACACTTTGCCTAGCACAGCATACATACTAGTTTAGATCACAAGGTTTAGAGGTAAGATCCTTCTTTTTGCTTTTGCTCTGTTCAGTGCCCAACAAAATTAAGTTGATGATTTTTAAGTGTTTCCTAAGTGCAAGTAATTACATAAAGAAAACACAGGGCTTGAAGATAGCAGCTAACCCAAACTCATTTGGCATTCATTCTGGTTATAATTGTTGACTTTGGAGACCATGCATTTGGGTGTTCAAACATGTCTTACACAGGTACACCTGTAAGGAGGTTTCTGTGAAGGAAGCCCTTGAAGCAGAGCCAGTGGCTAGTGCCCAAGGGCTCAGTCAAGAGCCCTGTCAGTCCAACCAGGTACAAGACATAATTCTAGCGAAAATAACTTGGCACAGGTTTACTATTACAAAAAGACCATGGAAAGTTGGAAAAGAAAATATTATATGCATGGAAAACACACTCATTTGCATATGTAATCAAATGTTCAGTGGGGCTTGCAAAAATCTCCATTTTGAGTGATGGACCCTTGAAATATTACTAATGAAAACACTTCTGTATTTCCTGTGTGTACTTTGATTTCATTTATGAAAATGAAGGCTTGATATGTATTTTCCGCTGCCATTTGGTAGCCTGCCATCAAAACTCTTAAGTGACATGACACACAATAGATTTATGCACCATGAAGCAGTCACAGCAGGGGTTTGGAGTATTTGTGTTTTATTTCCAGTCAAACAATACACGGGGGACTGTCACACTAACAAGTTATATAATGATTGACTTGCGTAGCCACTTTGAGACCTTTACTTTGATACAACTGAAATCTTAATAAACAGGGGATTTATATTTGAACAGTTGCTTGTTTTGAAATGCTGTGCTTTACCTGCTTCCTTTTCTGAACAGTACATATGGTTCATTCCCATTTAATTGAAAAAAAAAATTCATTTGTTCAAGTTGAGCCATTCTTGTACATACTAAAGCTCTTAAAGTGTGGTTTTGCTTTGTTCTTTTCACACTTCTCTATTTAACATGTCATTTGGCCTTTTGATATACACAGACACTGTAACTCTGAACTCTCTAATGCTGCAAACTTCTCCTATTGGAAGCATCATAATACAAAAATATCAATATGGCCATCGTGTTGTGTGGAATCCATAGAATAATTTAACTATTGTGTTACTTATGTGCTCATTAAACATTACACTTACAGCCTTGTAATGGGGTCTGTGGTCCTTTATCTCACATCATCGCAAGATACAGTCTCTGTAAAGCAATGTCATCCCTGAAGCTTAGTTGATTGAGTTTCAGGTGCAGAGATGCTCCCTGGAGCCTTCGCCAAACCACTCTAGAACAGATTCGGGGACATGTAAGCTAGGGCCTCCCACTCTTACTCGATGAATAAAAAAATCATCAGTAAAAATTAACATTAAGCAATTATACATTTAAAGAAAGGCAATAATTTCATCTTCTAGCGGTGAGGAGGGTTTGATCTAGAGAATTCATTTTTATCCTCAAATTCTGAGGCATAAAGTCCTACTTTGTAAGTACTAGGTTTTGCACAGTACGACTGTAATTCCTCAGGCAGTAGGGATAGAATTCTTGCTACTGGATCACACAGCAGTTCAGCTGAGTTTGGAAGGCACAAAAGGTACCATTTGTTCTTTACTGGGTACTTCAACCCATCTTAAAGCTGATCTCCTGGTCTAGAAATGATGAAGGACATCAGCCATGACAATAAATATAATCTTTGCAACAGGTGGATTATGCAACTTCAGCACACGGAGCAGGGGCTAGTGCCTCCACTGTAAAAGATTTTACTCAGTCGACACATGCACTCTTTGAGACTTCATTAAATATAAAGAGAGAGTTTTAAAACTTGAAAGTTCTCCTGTCATTTTTCTGTGCCCACGCATTTAAGCCAAACAATGGGGCTCTGTGAAAAATGACCACTCAACCACTGAGCATTTGGCAAGTGAGAAGGCACAGGGCAAAATCCTCAGCCATGATAAATCAATACTCTCTGATTAATATTAGCTGAAGTTCTGGCAGTGCACGTCTCTGAGTAAAGCAGCCATGCTAGATGATGTGAGCAGATGTGTGCCACTCTTTCACCATAAAATAAGGCCCAGCAGTCAGCTTCTCATCTCCTAAAATTCTTTTCTATGACTCAAAACAGGCTCCTGCATGAAGAGTTCAAGTTATAATAAATCATTTCTGTCATGTGAGATATGCAACACTCATTGAAATTCACTGGCAGCAACTGAAGAAAACATACCTGCAACTGGCAACTAAGCTAAGTCTTGTGGGTGAGCTCACAGAATCACAGAATATTAGGAGTTGGAAGGGACCTTGAAAGCTCATCCAGTCCAACCCCCCTGCCAGAGCAGGATCTCCTAGACTAGGTCACACAGGAACAGGTCCAGGCGGGTTTTGAATGTCTCCAGAGAAGGAGACTCCACAACCTCCCTGGGCAGCCTGTTCCAGTGCTGTTACCCTTACAGTAAAAAAGTTTTTCCTCCTGTTCACATGGAACCTCTTGTGCTCCAGCTTGCTCCCATTGCCCCTTGTCCTATCATTTAACATCAGAGAGAAGAACCTGGCTCCTTCCTCCTGTCACTCATCCTTTACATATTTATAAACATGAATGAGGTCACCCCTTAGTCTCCTCTTCTCTAAATTAAAGAGACCCAGCTCTGCTGGGTGTAGATCTGTATCACCAAACATTCAACCAGAAAAGATTGGTCGCTGCTTGTTTGGGTTTTTTTTGGAGAACATCAATCCTAAACTCAAATTAGAAATGTTAATGTTAACATTAAGATTACTGTGTAGAGAGAGGGACACATGAAAAAAAATTAAAATGGTAGACCTGAGCATCCATCATTTCCCCATTTGAACCTGTGGAGCCCATTGATCTTTTTCCTAACACTGAGTATTTCTTTTAAAGAAGGGACTCTCAGCACCGGTAAACAGGACAGCAGCAGAAACTTTTTGCACTGGATGGCGCTGGCTATGCCTGTGGGTTGTTTTTTCCCTACTAAACTATTTATCTTAGTATAATGTTGTTTATATTTTACTTTGATAACAATATGTGAGTAGTTTAAAGGCAGGGTTTAAAATCTTGTTATCTATGTTAGCCAGATGACACATGCTGTGCTTCTTCAGGCGGGATGGAGATAAACAAAGTGCTTCTCCATAAACGCAGTTTACCTCACGTGAGCAATCTATGAGCAACCTACAACTGTTGCCAAACTATCAGCAGAAGTCCCCTCATGTTTTGCCAGGAGGGCAACCTTCTCTAACTTTTTTGACAGTTGCTGTGTTTTAATGTTTCCCTGCCTTTCAAGGTGGCCAGTGGAGGGAGTTGGCAGCACATTTCTCCTTTCCGTACTTAAGCTGCCCTTTTCATGCTCCCAGTCTGTAACAGAGGTTGTAATATTCAGCAGCATTCTACACTGGCAGATTTGTCGCCTGAGGCACAAAATTAAGTTTGTTTTGTCTTGAAGTGGAGCATATATTTGTGATCCACGATTCACCTCAGAGGCCATAGCCAAACTAGAAACAGCAGATTTAGGAGCTGCTATGATTAAATCAGCTGCAAAAACAAAAGCAACCAGAAATGAGCTTGTTGCTTGCCAGAGGAGCAACAAGAAATAATTAGCAGTCAATTGGGATGTCCCAGGGTCTCTGTGTCTATATCAATACTGGCAAATAAAACTGTGACCAAACGCTTGCTCCTTTTGCCTACACTTCTTTTTCCTCAAGCAAGGCAAGGGAAATATAGGTGCATCCCCTGGCCTGTGCTCTTGCCCATCCATCCCTCCCTCAGCACCTGCAACCACCCTGCTCCCATCTCCACAGCCCTCCTGGTACAGGCACACCAGCTCCTGCAAGACAGGGGGCACTGGGGAGTCTTGCGCGACAGCTGACCACAGGCTCCCCACATCTCTGGGGCCACCACAAAGGGAATAGCTTGCTAAGCCAGAGCCTGCAGGGGTGGCGAGGGTACGGAGTGATGCTACTTGGCGTTTACAGGCTCTGTATCTGTAATCGCAGGGAACAGCCATGCTGTGTTTTACGGGTATACTGAAAGCGTTAGCCCACCGAGAGAGGTCCTTTAGGCTTCTGTGTTGCTTTTCCTGTTATCTGTGCAAGAAAAGCCAAGCCAGAGCTATTTTGTTTCATTATAGTGTGGATAGTAGGGGATGAAAAACAGCCTGGAAGCCTGTGCTCAAGTTTGTCAGCTGAATGAAGTATTTGCTCTCACCAAAACTCAGAAATACTCAGACACAGCTTTGGAACCTCCCCCGCCCTAAAACACAAATGTACTGATGTAAGCCTCTGAATTAAAACTAGGAAAAAACCCTTGCAGACTTTTTCCCAGAGATTAAGGGAAGGAGGAGTCTTTTCTTTTTTTTCTGTACGAGCGTTGCCAAAGATAACAACAAGGAAAGTGATTTTGTGTGATTGCAATTTCTTTGGACAGATATATGAAGTCTGACTTGCCTTTCAGTTCTGAACAAATTATTCCCTATGTCACTTTCTATTATGAGTATCTTGGGATGTTTGTTTGGTTTCTTCCTAGCTTGCAAATTAAAAAAAATAATATAAAAGAAAAAAGTATACTTACTTGTTTAAGCCATCTTTTAATCAACACTATGCAAAAATTGCTTCCCTAGATAATTTAAATAGCAGCACTGCAGTTCTTATATACTTTTAGATACTGAATTTAATCAAATGAAATCTAGTTAAGGTAGAAAAATACTCCCAAGATAGGCTTTAATGACCAAGGACATACCAGAAAGTCTTTGGAAATACACAAATCCAACAAAGCATATTAGCTTTCAAAAGCCACAGTCTTAGGAGAGCCACCCAAACTCAGAGTTTGTTCATACACCAATGAATGCTACATAGTCTTGTCTTGTCATATTCAGGGAAAATCAGCCTTCAGGTCCTACTCTGAGTAATATCCCTACTTAAGAAAGGTGCAGCTGCAAGCACTCAGATCCCACTGCAGTCAACAGGACTTAAATGATATTGGCCTGTGGGTATGTGACTCAATGCTTTCCTGAAGAGGTGTGGGTTTCATCTGGGCTTAAAAGCACCACCTGACTGAGGGTTTAAATGAACACTGTCAACTCAGTCAGCGCCCACTGTGAACCAAGCTGCAGCACCAGTTTTTCAGAAGAATTCCCTATTCCTCTATTTTCCTCTTAAAGGCTAAAGAAATGAAGAAGCGATGCTTTACTCTGCTGATATACAGCTCTCATCTTTATGTTATACTCTGGAAGAGCATAAAACATGCCTTTCATCCAAGACCTCCATCAATTCACATTCAAAAATTCTTAGTTCTGTAATTACCAATTTTCCTTGTTACTTTAATATTTGTGTCATGTTGAATGTCTCCAAATGTCTAAATCAATACATTTTTCTCTTTTAAGCAGCTGACAGAGCAGGCGTGTATTGGAGCAAAAGTCATGTCAAGTGACAAGTTTTACTTCCTCTACATGCCAATGTAACTGCTGGACTCTTACATTATTGGTACAGTGGCTAAAATATTTCTAGCCATCAAACTGATTCAAAGATCTTTGAACTGTCCCTATTCAGTAAATAAGCATTATTATTCTACATCGTAACTGGCAAGTGAAGGCCAAGGACCCCATCCAATGAGCTTTGAAGCTGGATGTCTCAATTATTTACTTCAACCTTCACAGAAAATCAGTGCAGAGCAGGGACTTACACTCATATTTCTGGCAGTAGTCTAGCCTCTTCACATCAACTGCTCAGAGAAGTGAGAAATATATTTATATTTAGGCCATGCTAATCTAAATTTACCTCACAGCCTCCTAACACTGTGAATCTACATATAGTTTAAGAGACTGTCACAAAGGTTATCTGAAACCTCATTCACTTTTCCACAGATAAGGCTCTCCTAGCAGACACAGCTTTGACATAAAGCAGGCAAAATTTTCAGATATGCTTTCCTGAGTGTCAGTTAAAAAAGCTTGGAACTTCGCTACCAGGAGGAATGAAGGCTTGAAATTGCTTCAGAGTTGCAAATCGGGAGCAATCTCATTACCACTGGTGGCATTGGTATTGGTGGGATGGCAAAGGTACAAAACCAAGGTGAGTTCGGACACAGATCTATTCTTTTCACTAGTAACCTTCAGAAATTAATTGCAATGCAGTCACAGCTGAGCTCTTTTATGATTCAGTATGTACAAGAGCATAAAGCTGACAAGCTTTATAGGCTGAAAAAATTACAAGAAGAGTCAGGTTCTCAAAAGAATTTGGGAGCTTTAATGTTTTGTCCAGACTGAGACATTTCCAGAGGTCCAGATTTCCAGAGAAAGATGAAGTCCTGTCTTATGAATAAAAACCTCCATTTTGAAATTCACAGATGGAAGCTCCCAGAATCAAAGTAATTTTCAAATGTCTTGGTCATAATGTAAGTTCTTGTTCTATTCTTTTCTTAAGCCTGAGAACTATATCTGCTTTTGTGTGTGTGCATGCACAGATTTATGTTTGGATATAATACTCAATAGTCAATACTCTAGTCAATATTTAACAAGTAATAATCATGTTGAAACTGTTAGAGCAACCTGTCCCTTTGTATTTTAGAAATTCTTTTTCTCCTGTGTGTAGACAGATGGCCACTTTCCTTCAGGTCATTGCTTGAGGGTCTTTTTTGTACCATGAGACTATCAATCAATATGCAGTGATGGTGTTGCCCATGCTAAAGCACCTAATAGAGAGGATCATGTAAAAGTTCCTTTCTTCCAGCGTATTGATGGAAGAAAAATTAAATAGAAACTGAAATTTTTAAGATTCCATTAAAGGTTTGTCCAAGTTTGAGGATAAAATTCAGGTCAGTTCAGCCATTTCTCAAGCACTCCTTAGAGTTCATTAAAACAAAATTTAAAAAAAAAGGCAATGCAAACTTCTAACAGTTATAACCATCACTTAGAAAGGATGAAAGTGTTCTTATAAACTAATAAGTCTGTAAAATATTGCATAGGGAATCACAGACCCACTACTTCTCTTAGCTTGTTTCCTAGAGATGGCTAGCCATAGGAAATAAATAGAAAAATGGCATTAATCCATTGTTATATTTACCCACAAGCCTATTTACTTAATATTTTGTTACTGGAGGAGCTGTAAAATGAAGAAGTTTATGACTTGTATGAAGCTCAATAAGGGTGATGATTCATCTCTAGAACAAATGTTTGGACATTAAAAAAAAAAGGAAGATTCAAGAAATTACGCCTGCCCTAATGTAGATCCCTTTGTGAAGAGTGCTGTCCCCACCTCCACCACCGACTGACTCAGCTCACCTTTTTACCGGTGAGCAACTAACAAACCACTTACTCCTCTTCTAGATTTTCCTGACACATGTAACTTATAGCACTGTAAGGCTTCTTCACACTAGTTAATTAAATTTGCCTCGGACCACACACTGGCACTGAGACCTACGGGCACAGACTAGCCCTGTCCATGCCGTTAAACTCCCCTACCCTCTGAGAGGCTCTTTGCCTTTTGGGAGTTGCTGTCTCCTGAATCACTCCATGAGTTGGCTGTGAGCTATTATTCTCCGTGGGTCACAAGTGTGCCGTTCATGGGCTATTGCAGCAATAACAATGCAGGCAGTGAGGCACTTGTATCCTGAAGCCTTCCCTGGCACTTCTTAATTTCCTCGCATAGATGTAACCATTTGCCCAAGTTCGTCAACTTTTCTTTTTTTGCACCTCTCAAAAGCAAACAAGATTTCCAACAGCTTCCCAACTCTGATCACATTTATAACAGTAAAGGCAGATCTCTCCTCCATGGTAAATGAAGGCATTATATTTAGGCATGAGCAACAAGGTGACTGGTTTGGGGCCTGTGAACATCACTTATTTGATCTTTTAACAGCTGCAAGATTTTTAAAACAAGACATGATGAGGGACTGTCAAAAGAAACAGCGTCTGATATTTGTAAACACAGTCCACAAGCGTCTCTTTTACTGGGCAAGACCTAAACTCAGGAGAAGAGAGACTCAGCAGTGTGCATGTGCTATGGCTATGGTGTTACACATAACTTCAAGAGATCAGTTTGCCACCAGTTAATGGCTAGCCCTTGCCAGATGACCTGCAAAAACAGGCTCTGGGATTCCCCCTAGCCTGTGTCAAGCACAAAACAAAACACAAAAGTTGAATACAGGCAGAAGTTAAAGCCTTCTAATTCAGTGGTGAGGAGGACTTAGTGCTTTCATGAGGTGTGCAATTGCAACTCAACTGACAAGTGTTAACTCTGTACTCTACAGAAACTCCATCTCTTTCTGGTTTTGCTGACATTCCCTCAGTTGAAAAGACAGTAAGGATCTTTTGAGTAAGAACAACACTGAAAAGCAGAAAAAGAGACATCACAGATCACAAAGCTGACACCATGCTTTGAATTCTCATCTACAATCAAGCCAGTTTACAGAGTTTTCTGCCCATGAAGAAAGGGCTAGCAGTACTATATATGAGATTAATTTCTCAGTTGCAGTGATATAGCATTATCAAACAATCCCTCTGGAAATAAGGATCACATCCACAAGAAGTCTTAACAACTGCCTGTGAGAAATCTGGAGTAGACATCAAAGTAAGGCACTTTAATTAAACCTCTAATATAGCTGAAATACATTTTTGAAAGAAATGGCTAGTGTACGAGAACACTTTAGATGACTAAAGGAGTTAATACCAGTGGAAGTGAAATCTTGTGCTTTTAATGGAGAAAAACCCCTCTTAATTGGAAAATGACAGTGACACTTGTCATACATAGTGTTTGGCTTAGCAGGTAATGTGTTGATCTCAGCTACATTATCAGATCAGTAAAGATTCAGAATAAGAATGTGCTTCAGAGATTTGCAAAATCACAACAAAATTCCTAACCTGTTGGGAAGAGAAGCCATATAGCTCCTACTCCTAGCTAGGTGTATTTGCTATATTTCATAGATATATATACACACACATGCGCGTGTGTGTGTGTCTGAGGTGTTACACATTTGTTCTTCTTTATCTTCTACATGTGGCTCTACAAATTAAATTAACAGAAAATAAGAGAGAGACCTATTTCAGAGTTGACCTTCATCATCATTACTTTGGCATTCATAAGAATTCTGTTCAGTTTCCTTCAGTGCATATTTTCCTATTAATTCATAGTACCCATTGATCTAGGAAGCACTCGGTGATTTCTTAGCCATTTACAAATGATTTAAGTTAATACATTGTTTGGTAGTCTTAACATTTTTAAATTCTAAGGAGCTTCTAGATACAAGTGAGTATATCACAGGCTCTGCACTAAGATGATGGCACTCCGGGGACAATGTTAATGGGACCCCACAGAAAATTACTTTAATGTATTATGTATGGACAACTTGAATTTTGGAAGGAAACATAAAATACAAATAAGTAACATTAAGCCTAACATTGAAAACCAAGCCATTGTTTTGAGCATTGTAAAGGCAACAGCATTATCAGAAATATCAGAAGTATCAGAAGTATCAGAAGTTACAACTTTATTATGAAAAGACTCTACCCCAATTACAAGTGTTACAAATTACAAGCTATTTCACTGTTTCTAATAATTTTAGACTCCTATCTCACTCTTCCTCTCTTTCCAGCTTTCCATACCTATGCTCTGTATCTTCAAGTACCATGCTTATAGCCCTTTTGCCATAGACCAGTTTTGCTTTTCTGTTTGACTTGCCAACCTGGTTTGAAAATTCCTCTCCATGTCTTGACAAATGAGCATCAATTACATGCCTTCTCAGTTTCCCTTGTTCCCATACCCAGATCACAGGCATAGACCAACCTCCTTCTGCTCTTCAGTGCCTCCTGCTCTCCCCTTTCTCTTCCTTCTGTCTCCAAACATTGCCTTAAACCACTCCCACTTCTTTTTTCCCACTTTCTCATTGAAAGATCTGTCCCCCTGTCCCACAGCACACCTGCACCTCCTGTTTCCTCTGTTTCTGCTCTCCCCAGCCTGGGCAACTTCACTCTCCACTCTGAATACATTCCCTTTCTCCTTCAGCTCAGCTACATTCCTAGACAAAATACCCTGTAAACTTCTATACTTTTAACTGAATCCTACATTTCCAAAGTTGACAACTTTTCACGACCTTTGATTTACTTCTTTAGATGCCTTTTTCTCTTTCTCTTCCTCTTCTATTTCACCCTTTCAAACCATATACTTCTGTTGCTGTACAAAATGTCACCAACTTATTTTGAATTAAAATTATCAGGTTTTTCAAAACTCCTTCCCTTCCAAGACTTTTCTTCTCCTACTGCAGTACGTGCAGGACATATAATGTGCAATTTTCATTCTAAGCAGATAGGCATCTCATTAATTTCTTCCAAGCTTGGGTTTTATTCCAGCTGGCGTTCTTTCACTCCCTCTTTATTATTTCTATTTCTCAATTTCCTCAGGATTCTCCACCTCAGTATACAAGCATCTTTTTCAAAATATACCATCTTTGACTCCACTCACCACTCCATCAGCCATCCCATCTGCAAGTGTATTCTGGAGCTCTTCCAATCAAGTTCAGCCTTAAGCAATCTTTTTTTTCTAGTTTCTTTCCTTTGCCTTCCAGTGAAGAAGCCACAGTTTCACCAGTCTGTCATGAATCATTCCTCTTAAAAGCTAGAACTAACACCCTTTGTCTCTCTCTCCAACCTGCCTGCAAGACTCTTCCTCTTACAAAGCTGCTCTCCATGGACTTTGTTTGACTCATCTGTGTCTTGATTCTTCTCTTTTCCCTCTTAACCACACTTTCAGCATACCTTTCAAAGGATTTTCCTCATTCCTCCCTCCAGTTTTCTACAGAAGCCTTCTACACCTGGGCTCTGTCTCTGTTTCTTTTCATGTTGTCTCCAGATAATTCATTTACAGATAATTATACAGATAATCAAGTTCCAGATAATTTCATCTGCAAAATAAATAAAGTACCTGCTCCATGTATCAGTTGTCTGTTTAAGAGTGACACAGTCAGAGTAGGCCTCTTCCTCTTTCCC
>NW_010198193.1:29523-45594 GCF_000695765.1 Mesitornis unicolor
TTTTTCCCTTTTCTTCTGCCAGTATGGAAATACCACTGTCCTCCCTTTTCTCCAGCTCCTTAGGTCGATAGCCTTGGCACAGACTTTAGCTTAATCTCCAGTTGATTCTTACTCCCTCTTTTTACATTACAGTTATAAGTTACATGGTCTTATTCTCATTCATAACCTAAAACACTCCTCCAGGCTCTCACCATCTCCCATCTTGACTAACATCATCGTCTACAAATTTGTCAAATAAAACATTGCTACCTATTTCCATTCATAACATTATGGCAAAGACAACTTTCCTAGTCTTTTCCTCTGAGCATGTGATTTCACTTTTCACAGCCTTCCCCCTCTTTATTCACACCAAACATCAGCTTCTTGTCTTCATTCTTCACAGTTTGTCTCTACAGTATTTATCATCTTTCATATACTATAAGTGACAGTAACATTTAACACCCATTCCCACAGCATACTTGGCAGGAACAGGCATTCAGGGCCAGAAACAGAAGAGAGGTGAATTAACATCCCTTTCATGAAGCCGACGGGGTGCGCCCAAGCGCCAACAGAGCCTCTTATCCTATCTTTGCTGGAAAGGAAGGCAGTTTACTCCTCTGCATACCAGGGAGAAAAATAAAGATTAATTGATGGAAGGTAGAGCAGGAAAGGCATCCCTTCTGAACCAGCCCCTCAGCAGGTGATAGTGTGTGGTGAAGACAGAGTCAAGGAGCCAGAGGCAAAGAGCCACTGGACTGAAGTTGGCAGCATTGTTCTGTGCACAGTTATAAAATATCCATTGGCCATCAGAGGTATCCCTAAAAAGCTGAAGATGGAAATGACTGAAATTCAAAGATGTGTTGGTAGTAGAGAGCTCAGGTACAGGACTTTATAACAAAGTAAGCCAAACAGTCTCCAAATACTCAAACGTAACAGCTCAGTACAACTCACAGGCAATTTTTTTTCTAGAGTCAAAGCTGAAGAAATGCCTACAACCAAAATGGTCTTACAAAAATATTCTCCAAAGCAGTTAGTGTGTCAGCCTCCTAGTCTTTCTTTTGAACTGTCTTGAAAATATTCACAAAAGGTAGTCACCAGGTATGGATTCATAAGGCAGCTGAAAGAAAAGAGCCTCTGTTCATCCCACCCTGTTAGAGCTGAGCTGTGCAAAGCACACAGCCTGTCTGCTCATTCATCCCTCGTTACTCAGATCAGCGCTATTCACCTGCCTGGACTTCAGTCTCCATTGCACATCCTGGGAGGCTTTAAGGTCCGTTTTGCGAGCACCTTCCCCTCATCTTCTAGGCTGAATGTGAAGATTTTGCACCAATAAATGACAGCATCTGAGACTTCGGCTGCCTAATTTGTAGCTGCATGCAGATAAAATTATGAGCATTAAATACTCTTGTTTGAAAATTTTCTAGCATCAAATCAGAATTGGTTTCCTGTTGGTTTGTCCATTAATAGCAAACTGTCTGGGAATTTGGTATAAAAAGCTTCATACACAGAAAAACAGGCATTTTGTCCAAATATAGACTAATCAAACCTCAGAAGTTTGCCCTTCTTCCATTCTGATGGTAATGTTTTTCATTAACTTTTCTTCTTTCTGATATGTATGTTTTTATCATATAATGGAATAGAGAAAAACTAGAATTGTCCTTAGGGTACCCAAAGGGCCATGCTTTACAAGAAAAGGAGCCCAATCTGTTTCTGTAAGTCCTGTGTCCAATCAGAAAGTCAAATCAAGCTGCTTTATAAATCTATACTTGTTAAAAAGGAGAAGAACATGAGCAATTCTCCCTGACCATATCTTCACAGAAAGCTTAGGCCCTTCTCCAGCTTCAAAAGATGTCTTTAACAGGCCCAAACTCAGTAGAGACAGGCTCCTAGAAACATGAGTGCAGCCTGCAGTGCTGGCCAGATGTGCCTGAGAACAAAACCAGGCTCCAGACACTGCAGCTCCCATGGGGTGGATGAGACAAGCCTCTACCTTCCCATTTCTCCCAGGTGATAAGTGAAACCGCTCGCAAACAGCGGGACTTCACGCCGGCTGAATGCCACCTTCTGCAACAGCACTGCAGACACTCCTGTTTTCTGATGTCTTGCTGGTTTGAAACACTGTGGTTTTAGTTCTCTCTTCTACTTTACAGGGTGACCAGGAAGGTTTATCAGCAATTTAGTGTGGGGAGAAAAGGGGCAGGGGTAGAGGACTGCCAACGTTAGACTACTAAACAACACATCCCCCATGAGTGTAGGACCTTCCGAAAAAAAAAATGAAGGGCCTCCCTGCAAAGATCCTTACAGCAATTGAGTCTGAAGAAATATGTCTCCCTCGGGACTTTTCTTACGGCTGCCAGAGTTACAAAGGCCACACACTGTCACGTTATTAATGTGGTGAGTTTAATTAGCACATGTACATTATGTTGTATTTCTTTTGAAATCTTACAAAACTGCATGCATTGTGCAGACTCCCTGCATTAAAATGACAAAATAAATTGTGTCTCCGTTCAGCAGCAAGTTGTGCTGGTAACACAGCAGAAAAAAAAGATTGAAAATGAGAGAAAGAGGACAAAAAATAGGAAAATAAAATAGATACTGAAGGAAGGGAAGGAGTTAATCAGCTTCCTCTTAGGGCACTAAAAATTGAAGGAAGATTTCAAGGCATTAACTGAGCTGGCATTCCTAGAATGTAAAATAGCATTCATATTACACAGTTCAATACCATGCTAGAAATCAATACTCTCTGAAATGCAGGAGAATTTAAGAAGGTCGTTGCTTTGTGTAATCACAGTCCTTTTGGTAGTGCCTCCTCATGGGATTCACAGGCTGATGGTTTCTTAAGGAGGGTTGACAACTTTTCTTCTTAACAAATATGAAGGTTCTCTCAGGTCAATGGCAAGATAATGAGCAAAGGAGTATTTTCAGATCCCACGTTCATTAACGCTTGAAATCTGTACCAAAGAGCGTTGCATGTGAGGAGGTTGTGCTCAGCTGGATCAACGGAGATGCTCCCACTAACCATCCACTCGCTAAAAGCAGAGGTGCTGCAACATGAGGTCCTTGGCTGACCCTTCCTTCTTGGCTTGATAGAGCCTGAATTTATTTCTTCTAGGGCACAGTTAAAGGTCTGTTGGTAATGTCAGCACTCCTCCAAGGAGTTTCAGTGTACAGCCAAGTTATCACTGAGGCTCTGACTGTGGATTTATTTATTTGCTTATATTGGAACTTGCTTTGTATTTGTTGTCTGCAGTTGCATACGTGACCTCAGAGACTCTTTAAATTTAAGAACACTTTATTAATGCAGATATGAGCTCCTCACCTGTGTTTCTTGTTTGTGCAGTTCCTAGCAGAGTGGGGGCTTTGTCTGTGGCTGAGCTCCTAGTTGCTATAGCAATACAAGTAATAAATAAATAGTAAAAATAATACATTGGAATAAAATATTCTGATTTTGTAAGCATGATCTCTAGAATAGTAGTAAAAACACTACCTACAGTTTAGTGTTTCTAAGCAGTATTTCCATACTGGGGTGACCCAAAACACTCGTTAATGGTGTCATACCTTATACCCTCTATAAAATAACAATGTGGCTCTACCACGAACTGCTGCAGTCTTTTGGCAGTGCTGGTCATGGCTTAGATTCTCTGTTGTGGGAGGTGAGCCTGGGAGAAGATATGTTTGCATGTATAAGTGTGCACGGGGTTGCACATCCTAGGGCTAGGCATGTCCAAAATGGTGAGTTAGCACATATGAAGGACAAGCAGTAACTTCATGGGCTTCTCTCTCTCTACAGTACCATAATGTGCAATGCTTCATTCAAATGAAAACATTTTTACACTCCTCTGCCTACACAAGAAGGCCACAAATTAGCTATAATTTGCATTAATACTAATTTTAAATCATAATTTTAATTATCATATAAAGAAGAATTAAACTCATCCAGCCAAGATACGATTTTGCAGCATAAAGATGCAGATCAAGAGTCATGTCTGAAAGTAGTGTAGAATTGATGCTTCCTGAACAATCTCAAAATTACAAGATTTCTCTCTCTGTTTTTTCATTCTTGAACAGTGACAGATATACCTGATAATATCCAGCAACTCTGCTGTTCATTGAAATGCTTAAGTATTTTTTTTGCTTGTTGGCACATTTCTAAAACAGATGAAAAATTAAAAGCTAAAAATAGAAAGTATAAACATTTCTGGCTTGCAAACAAAAAGGAAGGTTAAATCGACAGGGCTCAGAGATAGTACAAAGACCTGATGATACTGTGTAGATATAAAAGAAGGTTGTGTTTCTGAAGACAAACCCTGAAAAATTAAATTGGTAACTCTATGCATCTTCATTGCAATATATTTAACTACATAGGACTAAGGCCCAACAGAAATACAGCCAAGAGCATATGGGAATTGCGGTTGCTTACTACTGCAAGTTTGAAAATAAAGTTGCTTCTTCTGAAATAGTAATTAGTTACACGAAGCATTTTTGTTAATTAATATACAGCGGTAACAATATCACAATAAATAGCATTTTTTCAACTTTATTCCAAATTTCTTTTGTTTTTCATAGCAGGCCTCAGCAGGGAAAAATGAGAAATTAAAAAAAAAATTAAAACACACATTTTTCCTACCTTTTCCCAAATCTTCTAGTTGCAGAAGAGTCTGTCCTACAACTCACTTCTTCAGACAAGTAGAGTATAATATGACTTCAGAACTTAACAAGCATCCTTTGAAAGAAGACATTACATGGGAGAAAAGTTAATTTGCAGTTCAACCCCAGCCAAAGCGACGTTCTGGTCTTTTGTGCCTTCAGGGACAGCAGGTTATTAAAGATTGCTCTGACCTTTTCATGGGAAAGGAAGTGGTCAAACATGCAACAGTGGGAAGCAGTAGGGTGTGACCACCATTTTCCCAGCTCACAGCTTAGTCATTGGCTTCTGCCTGATGATGTGTTCTGCAGGGGTGACATCCCTCATAAGCATGCCTAGCAGATGACACTCTGAACAGTAAGTAGGTAAGTCAAATTTTTGGTTATGCGGGACCCTAGGCAATCAAGTGGATGCCTGCCCACAGAAAACTGACGTATGTTACCAGGACAGAGAGAGACACCAGTGAACTTCAAACATCTGTACTGCTGGGTGGGAGGTATGTGAACACAGTGCCACCTCAAGCACCAAGCCATCTCCTCCTCCTGGTAGCACCAGCCTTCAATGTCAAAGCCTAGGATACACCTACCAGCAACCTACAAAGCAAATTTATCATGACAAGCAAAATGTTCCAGGAGGAACAGCTGCCCAGCAACTTGTCCATGCTTTCACTCAGATCAAAGACACAAGCTGCTTGTTAATGACAGTAATGTGATGTGCACTTTTAATGACAACTTCTTCCCAAAACTGAGAGTCTTCTAGTGTATTCCAGATCCAAAATTCAGGAGGAGAAATGAAAGAATAGGGTCTGGTAAAAGACAAGCCTGACACTTCTTCTCCATACTTTTATCCTCCAAAGGTGGAAAGATGCATTGCTGTTGGTTAGAGAGCCAAATTTTGAAATGGTAAGTAATGGCAAGCTTGAGGTACAATAGCAAACTTGTGCCATTTATACTTATTAAGCCTAAAAAATAAGATCTTAAATAGGATCTGCACAGTCTGTACAGAGTTAGAATAATCGATACAAGTGGGTTTTGCATTAGCTTTATGCAGAGCATAACCTGAATTTTAAGGCTAAGTTTGGTTACCCTCCATCATTCCTAGCATTTCTTGCCAAAGAGCCACTCACCCTCCCTCTATACCTTTGGCAAAGGCATTGGGCCACCCTTGCTGCACTGATCCACCAAGAATGTTTCCAGTTTTCCGTGCTGAGATTTCATTAAACAGAATAGCATTTGTGCTTGAAACAATTCTACATCATTGTCCACATTAAAGTAGTGCCTGTAAGTGCTCATCTGCTGCATATGCATGTGGCTTCCAGTCCCCATGAAGCAGCAGCATGATAGGGAAGCCCCAGTCAGCTCTTCACTCTCTTCCTCTGACCATGAACACTGAGCTGTGTAAAACTGAGGTTTTGGCAAAAGGTTTGCTGAAAAACTTTACTGCAGCTGGAAGGTGATTTTTATTTCACAACCTGTTCCATATGCAGACTGAGAAGGAGAGCAGAGATCCCGGTCACTGTAAGGCTGGTTAAGGGATGTAGGTAGCTGTGAGAGCTGGGGAAAGGCACGTGGTCTGAAGCTCATGGTCATTGTTACAGTTACTCCCAGCAGAACTGGAACTCATAATTTCCTCCTTTCTCTGCTAAAACTCTCGAGAAAATGCTCCCCAGCTTCTTAAAAAGAAACCAATCTGCTGGCTTTGAAACACAACTAAACACCAGCACCCAATCTAACCTATATGTCACTTTTGATTCATCTGATATGAATTCAACCTTCTTTTCCACTCAGGATTAAACATTCATTACAGAAAGGAGGTCCACTCTGTAGCCAGCTTGGCTATACAAAGTCATGGATCTGTCAAGACAAGACAACTTGATTTGAGTGCATTCCTATTGTAATGGACCTCTGTGCTAAAGCACAACTCCTTGTGAGTCCAAACCACTACCTGAAGTTTTCCCTGGCCATGTTGTCTGTGTGTTGGCACCAATGGATTTTGCTAGTTGGGTTGAGCCCTCTTTCCTGATGGCATCTTCTTATTCTGTCATACTGTGTCCCTCTCTCACAGCACAGAGCTCCTCCTGAATTCACGGAGTCCAAATCACCTTCACTCACGGTCATTAGACTCTTTGACACGGAATGTGCCCTGGTGGCAGCGCAGTTGGCATGTTGTGGGAGCATTGTCGACAAGGAAATATATCTCATCATAGGGGGAAGGACACAGCCTGTTATTTTTAACTTTATAAGCCCATCTGGACATTTTCAGCTCACCAGATTTTTTTTCTGATTAAGGCAGATAGACTCTAACAAACTCCTGCTGGCTTATGTCTTTCACTGTGATGCAGAGTATCTTAATTTCAAGTGGTCAGAGAAAGGCAGCAGCATTTCCCTGCCCATTCGGTATTCCTGCAGTAATGAACCTAGGGTGATTGCTACATATGCAGAAAGTCACCGAAAGCCAGAGGGAATTCTATACTTGAAAAGGTTTCAGCCACAAAATGCAGCAAGCACTAGCAGCAGCTCTCAGTGAGCATCAAAGAAATAATGGATCCTGTTGTGGTTTAGGCCCAGTGGGCAACTGAGCACCACGAAAGCCCCAGAAAGGGGGGTAAGCAAAATAAGGACTGGGAGGGCTTCTCACCACTTAGTGGCCACGGGCAAAAGACAGACTCATTATAGAGAGGGAAAAAAAACAAAAAAAAAACAATTTTAATTTGTTACCAATAACATCAGAATAGAACAGTGAGATATACAACCGGATCTTAAAGCCAAACACCTTCCCTCACCCCTCCCTTCTTTCCCAGCCTCATCTTTGTTCCTGGTTTCCTCACCTCGCAGATCTTTGCCCAGGGGCACAGAGGGATGGGAATGGGGGTTGCAGTCAGTTGGTCTCTGCCACTCCTTCCTCTTCAGGGGTAGGGGAGGACTCCTCCCAGCCTCCCTCTGCTTCCACATGGCTCCCTTGCACCAGAGAAAAATCCTCCACAAAAGTCCAAATGTGGGTCTGCCCACAGCTGCAACCCAAGTCCACAAAGCTCCAATGTGGGTCTGCCCACAGTCACAGTTTCCTCACACACAAACTGCTCCAGCACACACTGTCCGGAGTCATGGCTTCTTCAGGGGCCTAGTTGCAGGGAGTTGCAGGGAGAAATTCGACTCCATGTACCTACTCCTCCTTCCTCTCTTTTCTTCCTTCACCGACCTTGGTGTCCATGCAGTTGTTCTCCTTACATCCCTCTCCTTTCTCTGCTGCAGGTCCCTTCTGATGGTTCTGAAGAGTTCCCGGCTCGCTCTTTTGGTCTGGAGCTGCAGAGAGGCCTGAACTTAAGTTGGAGCCAGGCAGGGTCGGGACCAGGGCCACACTGCTAGCACCCAAGACCACGCTGGTTGGGACTAGTGCCAGAGGAAGAGTGTGGGCCACACCCTCCTTAAATACATGAATTTGCTGAGTCACTGATTGCCTTGGCCCTGGTCAGAGGTGGGTCCAACATTTTAGAGCCAGGAGAGTTTTTCTGGTAGCTTCTTACAGGGCTATCTCCTTAGCCCTCCCCCACTACTAAAAAGAAACCAAAACCCCCTACAGAAAACTCAATACAGGTGCATAGTATATTTGATGAACAAATTATATAGGACATATTACATTCTTTGGGTATTCTGAATTTTGGCAAGTGTTTTAGCAGTAACTCTTTTTGCCTAGATGGGTGTGCTACAGTTTCTGTACAACTAGGTGTGGATACATATGAAAAAAAATAACCTTTCAAAACAAAAACAACTCATGTTTTTGACAAAGCTGGTGAAAGTCTCCGACTGTGTGAAAAATTCTGTGATTTCTTTAATGTTTCAGTGTAGTCACTGCAAGTTCTTTGGCAAGTTGCTCAACCAGCTAAAGCTGGTATACAAATATATGGCTTTGTATTGCAAAAGTATACTGAAACACTGCTTGATTTACTTTTGATTTAGTTGCAAAAAATTCACTCAAACTTTAACCTCAGGCATTGGAACAGTATGGATAACATAACCATGTTATTATGCAATGTTTTCTCATGGTGCTTGTTCTAGAGGCATTGTTATAGAAACAGAAATCAGAATTCTCATGATACATAAAAATTAGCTGCATTGGGTATAAACACAAGGTGAAATAACTTGTAAGTCATAACAAGAAATTTTTAAAAGTTCTAAATTGTAAACGAGTGAGGAAAAATGGACAGGAAAGAATAGCTCATAGAGGATTTGGGGTTTTTAATCAGCTGTGATTTTTCCATAACCTCCAACAACAGCCAACATGTATTCTGTCTAGGAACATACAAGAAATGATACTTTAACTATAGATACTTAGAGTCTTCAGTGGTAATTATGCAGGTAACAAGGTAATTTGTCAAATAGCAAGAGCTATATAGTGCATAATTAAAATGGAAAACTCATTGCTAAAATACAGTTAAAAATAAAAGTGGATGTTAAAAGGGAGCCATCAAACCAGTGGAGGTTTACCTGGTCTGTAAACAGTCATTTTAAGGCAGCTTACAGAGTAGCAAGTCCTTACCTTACTGATGGCCAGATGCTCATTTTGGCAAAGACGGTCCTTCCGCATACCCTAATTTGTTAACTTTTCTTAAACTGTTGGTCACCATTAGAAACAGGCTGCTGGGCTAGCCTTTGGCCCAGTCCATGTGGATGCTTTTAAGCTTTAGTCATTAAAGCTGAGCAGGAAACTAGTCAGTCTATTTCTCACAGTCCAAATCTGGAGGAACCAAGTTCTTCTCCTTTGGTGCATTCTCAAGGTCCCTGCAGGGTGGGTACAGCAGAGCCTTAAGACAACCCCCTGCTCCTGCCTCACGCTCACAGGTTATGCTCCCCTGATCCCCACACAGGTGCACAGGCAGGGCATTTGTTGCTATTTAAAAGCTGCTTTTCCACCTGGCATCTACCTATAGCAGGGGAATCTAGCAAATGCCCACCAGTTTGTGTCTTCACTATGTTACCAAACATCGTTATTCCAGGGAGAAGCATTTCGCTGCAGAGTCAGAGGAGACATTACACCCTTTTCATCAGTACACAACCCCAGTCATATGTATGCCCACAGGTAGAAACATTCCCCATGTAGAGGATGACTCAGACTAGGTCAAAGCAGAGATATAAGAAGAGTAGAGAAAAGTGAGCAGTTACTGCAGTTTATAAAAGGTGACATTTATCTTACCAGAGTGACAGCTGCTCACTGTGAAGTTATAAGAAAGTATTGTGATTTTCTGACTCTGAAGTCCACCCTTTAGGAACCACTGATCTGGAATATGAAAAGTCTGCACATGCTGAAAAAGTCACCTTTAATAAGACAGGGTCAGATTGCAATGAAGCTCATTCACATTGAGTGGCATTTTCCGTCTGCTTGTGGCCTCATTGACATTAACACTGTCGTTACTGATAAAATAAGGCTCACTAAAGTATTGGCAAACAGTGACTGTAGTTGTACTGTTGAGTTCTGGTAGTTCATAATTAGTAGATTTCATAGAATCATAGAATGGGGTTTGAAGGGACCTTTATAGGTCATCTAGTCCAACCTCCCTGCCAAGAGCAGGGACATCTTTACCTAGATCAGGTTGCTCAGAACCCCATCAAGCCTGACCTTTTATTTCTCCAGAAATGGGGCCTCCACTACCTCACTGGGCAACCTGTTCCAGTGTTTCACCACCCTCATAGTGAAGAATTTCTTCCTAATGTCTCTTCTAAATCAACCCTTCTCTAGTTTAAAACCATTGCCCCTTGTCTTGTTGCTACACACCCTTGTAAAGAGTTCCTCCCCAGCTTTCTTGTAAGCCCTCTTCAGGTACTGGAAGGCCTCTATAAGGTCTCCCCACAGCCTTCTCTTGTCCAGACTCTCAGCCTGTCTTTGTAGGTGAGGTGCTTCAGACCTCTGATCATCTTCATGGCCCTCCTCTCACCCATTCCAACAGTTCCATGTCCTTCTTGTGTTGAGGGCTCCAGAGCTGGACACAGTACTCCAGGTGAGGTCTCACCAGAGCAGAGTAGAGGGGATGAATCACCTTTCTCAACCTGCTGGCCATGCTTCTTTTGATGCAGCCCAGGATGTGGTTGGCCTTCTGGGCTGTGAGCATGTACTGTTGGCTCATGTCCAGCTTTTCATCCACCAGTGTCCCCAAGTCCTTTTCCTCAGGGCTGGTCTCTATCACATCATCCTCCAGCCTGTACACATACTGAGGATTGCCCCTACCCAAGTGCAGGACCTTGCACTTGGCCTTGTTGAACCTCATGAGGTTCACATAGGCCCACTTCTCTAGCTCATCCAGGTCAGTCTGGACAACATCCCATCCCTCAGGCATGTCAACTGCACCAATCAGCTTGGTGTCATTCACAAATTTGCTGAGGGTGCCCTCAACCCCACTGTCTATATCATCAATGAAGATATTAAACAACACTGGTCCTAGTACAGACCCCTGAGTGACACCACTTGTCACCCTTCTCCATCTGGACATAGAAACATTGACCATTACTCTCTGGATGCAGCCATCCAACCAATTTGTTATCCACCAAACAGTCCGCCCATCAAATCCATATCCTTTCAACTTACAGAGAAGGATGTTGTCAAAGGTCTTGCAGAATTCCAGATAGATGACATCCATTGCTCTTCCCTTGTTCACTAACATAGTCACTCCATTGTAGAAAGCCACTAGGCTGGTCAGGCAATTTCAATAGATTCGATAGAGTTCAATAGTTTTGAACTCTACTGGACAGTAACACCTGGATGGGATTCCCCTGCTAGGACTCTTACAATGACCAGGTTATCTAATCGATTTTATGTCCCCATCCCACGGTACCTCCAGCTGTGTTAGGGCTCAGGAGCATGAGCTACAATAGCTATCGGGCATGAAGTTGATTCTCTGTTTATAAGATTAAACAATGACTAAGCTTAGCAAAAAACATAAACAGTGGTGTAATAAGGCTGTCATCGCAGTATGACTAGGATGAAATGAAACTGTTATAGAACATAACTGCATTTTATTATAGCAAAGTCAAACACAATCAGAAAACTACTTCCTTTCAGCATAAATGTTCCACCTGCCTGCATGCAGTGTGCTACACAAGCCCCTAGTTTAATCACCTCTTGTCTGTGTCATGGCTCTTTCGTGATGCAAAAAACAGCAATGCACCCAATCAGCTAGGGAAACCAGAAATCATCAAGCAGTCATAGTCTGAAAGAGTCTGACCAGTCTTCCTTTGTTTTTGTGCATTTATTGCCCCACAGGAAAAATAGATAAAACCTAGAGAAGATGTAAAAAAAGCAGATTAACCATTCAATTTGTATCAGAGTTGGGTTGTCTTGTAATGCCTGTCTGTCAGACTGTGCTGGGGAGAAATGCTGCAAGAGAGATGTTGCACAAGAAGAGCATCCCGGGTCTGGCACAGAGGAGATGGGCTTGTAATCTGCTGAGAACAGCCTGGCCTAAGCCAGTTTATGGAGAAAGTGCACTGGTCTTCCCTTGTTCTGGCCATGAGTTTGTTTTCAAAGGCACCCCTTGGAGGAGAAATGAGCTGGATGTGACACGAGCTGTAGTGCCCCATAACCTCCATGATTCCCTTGATCTGACAGAAAACTCATTGACTCACAGAAGATTTGGAAGGAGAGCTGAAGGAAATGACAATGTATGGGTTTATAAGCAGACAGATAGCAACAGAGGCTGGGCTGGGTGGCTGGGTTGGGTTGGTCTCGCTCAGCTTCATCTGGTGTGTTTCCTTGCAACTGCAGAACCTTTGCTCAGGTACCACTTGAACAGACCTCGCATTTTCCATTTATGCTTTCTAATCTCAGTTCTTCTGAAACAGAGATGTCACAAGGTAATATTTGCAAGGTCATCAGATAACCTGATTTTAAAAACTCAGATCAGCTCATTAAATTAAAATTTCTGATTTACCATACAAGACCAGAGAACCAAGGTTACATAAAAAATCAAATAAGAAAAGAAATTTGAAGAAAGTTACTTCTTCTTTTTTTTCCTCTTTTTTTTTTGGAAGCACTGAGAATATTTGAGAAAAGCAGAGATGTAAAGGGAAAAACTTGGAGCCAGAAGATCCAAACTTCCCCTTGATTCTAAACTTAGCTCAGCCACTGGCCCACCGTGCTGATGACTCACTGCACTTCCTTGAACTTAAATCATTCCTCTTACAAAACTTGTTAAAGAAAGACGTCAGTGTAAATTAGATGTTGCGTCTAAGTTTAGCTATGGCAAATACATAAATATTGGAACTTAAATGTTTTATCATTTTTGTCTACTTTAGAAATAATTGCATATACATACACATATGTGTGTGTGTGTGCGTGTATATATATATATACACGCACACACATATAGCAAGGGAGATAAATACTTCTTTGTGCTATTTTTGCAATTTAATTTACATATATTGTTGTTTGGCTGGTGGCATAAGAGCTCACAACTGATTAAAAGTTTAACCATTTTCAGAGCAGCCTGATTCCCACACCGCCCAAGTATTCTTCACTGTTTCAAACTGTCAGGGAAGTTTTAATCCCATCCAAGCAGTGGGAGCTGAGAGTACTCGTTCGACACATAACATACATGATGGCTGATTTCTTGTGACACTTATCTTCACTCCTGAGGGAAAGGCAGTCATTTATTCATAACTCTACCACTCAATCGTAACCATTCTTCTCACCATGAGATAAATGTCAAAACAGAGATCAGTCATAGGCTGAGTCTAAACTAATCTGTCCAAAATGAATATATATTTAGATCTGTTGTCAAATCTTGAATGGTAAACTCTTTAGCCTGGGCAACTATTCTCTCAGTCTGCCCTTTCCACCTATAAATATGCATGCCACATTGGATATACACCATCAGAGAAACATATTAACCCTGCAAAAATGGGCAGGATATGAGGCTGACCAACCTTTTCAATACAAGCAAAGAGTTAGAGGACAAAGTCCAAGACTCTCAGAAATGTATAACAGAGGAAAAATACATAGTTTTTGTTAAAGTGTCTCTACCCTTTAACACATATCAGAAATCAGTGAGCCCTTCAGTGTGCCCTTCAGTGATCCAGCAAATAAGAAAACCAGGTTCCATCCTGAATGCCTTTTTTGATGTATCTGTGTAAGATGACAATGAAAATTCCCTTTCTCCTAAAACTGGTGGTTCTCAATGTCCCTCTCCTTTTTCCAGTTCACATTTCCATATTGAGGATGTCAGCTGAGATATGTTTCTTGGTGCTAGATCCTTTCCCACCCAATTATACCTATGCATTTCCTCTTATCCTGATACTGAGATGCTGGAGGACATGACAGAGGAACCAGAAGTGACTGTCATTTTTCTGTCCAATTTATCTACTTCATACTACCATACTCTCCATGAGGTTCTTTTTGAAGTGGAGTATCTGAAACTCATGTCAGAGCCTCAAGAGAAAGAGGTTTTCTCTCTGTGATCCACGTATAGAAATTATACTGTTTCAGAGATCAATACATCTATCTCTCTTAGATATTTCATTATTGAAGTTGTAAAACACTCTTGCATAAATAGCAAACATAGAATGCTTGTCTCCACTGCTTGTAAAATAGTGCCCTTGTTCAAGACTAAATCCCATTTTGAGGCTTGGATAAACCCTATCAACAGCCAATTAACTAATTATTGCAAAAGATGCATCAGGTTTTACACTTATTCTGTCTTAGCAGTTCAATCACATTACCTTTAATGGATCAGGTACTACTTCTCTTCCCTGTGGATTTCAGGTAAGCCGTGGTCAGTTTTAGCAGAAAGCACTTCCAGATCTCCCAGAGGGGTTTAGAGTGAACAGAACCTCAGTTACGCTGGGATGAGACTCCCTCTAGGAACCCAAGTGCTAAAGGAGATTCGGCCAGCAGCCTGCTACAAGTCACTCTGACTTGCTCTGTCCCAGGATTTGCATTTAGACTGGGCCAAACCCTTCTCTGGCATAATTATACAGATCTGCACAGGAGCTGTACTGGGCCCATGTATTGCAACACACAAATGCCCAAATGACATTGCTGGAATAGGTCTACACTTTCTAAAGGTGATAGGAATGGCTGCCAGGTGACAGCTGAGATGACAAAGCATGATGCTTGTGCAAGAAAGACATGAATATTCCCAGAGTGAGGTCAGTAAGGTAAGCTTTCTTGAAAAGGTGCCTTATCACAAAGTAGTGTAAAGTAGGAGCTAAAAATGATGGTGTAGCCTCTGGGCCAGGACTTCTGTGCATGTGAAGTGATCAGCCAGAAAAGAAGCTAGGTATGGGAAAGGATTATGAACAGTTCGTGATCTCCCAGCACGATGAAATGGCCGAGAGCAAATGCGACACTTGTTAGCAATGAGCAGCACCTGAGAAAGAAGAGGATAAGTTACTACTTTTTGCTACATTCTCAAAGTGGTTATTGCTGAGTACTGTAACCATTCTAGTCTCAAAACTTTGCTAAGGATGTTAATAAATAGAAATGGTTCATAAATAACCATCTACAGAGAACTTTTCTCATGATGAGCGCTTAATGCTCAACCTTGCTGCCTCACAGATAGAGCATTAAGGAGAGTAAATCTCTGCCTAAGACTACCTACATGAAGAGGAAAATCTTCTTCAGCAGGCTACAAATCTCCTGGACTTAAAAATGAGACAAACCTAAACAAGCAACAGAGTACTAAACTGCCACATTTGGAACAACTTAGCCAGCAAATCTGCCATTCCTGCAAATCTTGCAATCAATACTGCTGTCATACAGAATAGCTCACTCAGAAATTAAATGCTAAACAAAGGACTCCATGAAATTCTGTGCCCTGTATTATCTAAGATAGAGTAGATGATCGTAAGGGTCCCCTTGGGTCTTAAAAATCTATGAGTCTAGTTAAGAGGACATATACTTCTACAGGCTAAGCATGAGGTCCTTAAATTTTTCAGGGATGTGCTTTCCCTTGAGGTTTTCCTGAAGAAAGACTAAATGATTTAACCTAGAATTGGAAATTAGGCTGCAAAAGTAGAATCCCCCCAAAGACCAAACTTCTTCCTGATTTTCTATTTTCCTTAACTTTGGGTGAAAACATACACAGTCTATAGATGAATTTTGGTTTTTTGAAGAGTGCTGAAAGCCTCCAAAGGAACATGGAGAGGAGGTCTGTACCCTCAAGAAAATCTTATGAAAGGCAGATGCGGGCCATGACTGGGTTTATGCCAGAGTTCTAGAGAAATTTGTTCTTTCGGGCTCTTTTGGTTTTGAGGACCTATGTAGCTCTGTGACAGATGTGGTGTTGCACCGTGTTTCTGAGGGCTGGCATCTGCAGCAGTGTGTCCTGCTTTGTTCAGCCTCCTTCACTAACTATCTGGAGTTTCTCACTTTGAATGTCAGGAGGTTTTACAGTGTGAGGCTCCAAAATCATGTATTTTCTAGTCATTCCTGTTTCCTTGGCCAGCTTTCTCCATTCCTGC
>NW_010198193.1:45625-47753 GCF_000695765.1 Mesitornis unicolor
TACAGAACATCAGTAGTCCCCACAAAACTCACACTATAAAACTCAGTATTGTACATTGTCCAAGTGTATCATTTCAGATGGCAGTTTAAATCACTGGGAATAGACCTGAGCTCCTTCATGAAATCAGATTTAATTTGTTAAAGAGGAATTTCAGTAGAGTGAGGCTAGGACGACCTCTATGTCATTTACACCAGAATTTCCATCTTTTGCACATCTTCAACAAGGGCCAGAACTTGATGAAGAAGAATTTAGTTTTCAAGTGGACCAATCCCAAGTTTCACCCTCTAGCTATCAATACCACGAAGGTCTTCATCTTGTCTTAAACATAATTTCAGTTTAGATGGGTAGAAAAACTAGTGTGATTACATGTATGAGCACTGCATAATTACTGAATAAACCTGACAGCAGTTTTTTGCTGTCTGTTGCCTTTGGGAAACAGTGACTTAATTTTCATATGCTGTCAGTCTGAGAAATCATTGTCCTCTCCCCTTCCCCCCAATAGGTATGTTGGGTCTGGGGTTTTTTTGCATTCTTCTCTGACCCAACCTGCATTTAACTGAATCTTTGATTTCACTTTGCACTAATTTCTAGCACACACCACTGACACCACCAGATTTCTAGTTCTTTCAGTGTTTTACAGTTAGTCAGTAAAATGTTGTCATTGAAACTAGCCTGGAAGGTGAATTAGTGGCAGAGGGAATATGATCATGCTGTTTCAAACCCTGGACTTCAAGTTTTGAAAAATAAATTGCTAGGAAATTGTCATTTAATTCCTGTGCTTTAGATTTTATTTGTATGGTCTTAGAAGGAAATGGAGTTTAGTTTAAACTATATTGTTATTACTTTCCAACATACTTGAATAAGGACCCTGAGCAATGATAAAAATACTGCTAAGCTAAAGTGAATATTAAAGGTCAAATATCTTGACCTCGGCGTGGTGCTGACAAACTATCCTGCCTGTGCTTTTTCGTTGTCACCACCTATTACCCTTCAAAACCTAAGTAACTCTTTGTTGTGTTGCAGTATCGTTTTTAAGGACAGCACCAGTACATCTTTAATCCAAAGAAAGAAGCTGCCGTTGCCCAAGCCCGACGATGCTGGGAAGCACATTATCACATGCAGAGTGTTCATTAAAAGCGGATTAGGTAAAGATCTCATTAAACACGCCGATTCCACTTAAAATAAACGGCTTCTAAGCACATGAATTGTTAGAGGAATGGACGATAGGCACCGACTGGTTTGGTTTGCATATTTGAGAGGGCATTACTGAGCTGGTGTGTGTGGAATCGGGCTCTTTACTTCAGCAGTTCTGGTTAGTTTACTCCAACAGAGCAGTAGCCATCGATAAAAACGTTAGAAGTTATTTGATAATAAGATGTGGAAACTTAATAAAAAGATATCCCAGACATTAAAAGTTAGAAGAACGTTGCTTTAAAAAATGAACTAATTAAAAAAAAATTTAAATGAAACGCAGCTTTCACTGTTAGGTTCTAGATTTTTCTCCCCCAAACATTAGACAAAATTGCATTGTTTACAAAAATTTATTAATACAAACTTTACACACTTTATATAACAGTTATCAAAGTCCTAGTTATAGATACCATGTGTGTAATAATACTTTGTTTAAGGTTTTTTATATTCATTTGCACAGAAAATATGTTCTCCAAGACTAACATCTACCTAAACTATGTATCTCAAATCTGCTCAAATTTTGGTAAGGCTGTTGGCGTATCTATAAAAAAAAATAGAATCATACAAAGGATAATAATCTAGGTGATCACTTCATAATGCTTGCGACTAGCCACTGAACTCGAACGGATAAGGTCATAAATAAAACGTCAAGAGAGCCCTATGTCATTACACCGCAGCCGACAAGAACACAGCAAACTCTGCCCAATTGCCAGAAGAACATGTTGCAGCATCGTAGGGCCACTAATTAGCCATCCGTGAACTCGTGGCGATTTTAACAAGGTGAAAGAGAAGGCACGAAAGCTGCAAACTGCGCCCCGCCTCTGGCCCCCTCCGCCCCGGGGAGCCCGCGCCGCTGGCGGGCGGCCAGGGCTGCCGGGGTAGCCCGGGTAGGCGGTACCGGCAGTGCAGACAGCCCAGAGCCCGGACAAGCAGTGCC
>NW_010198194.1:0-10394 GCF_000695765.1 Mesitornis unicolor
CCCCGCCACAGTTCAAAAAAGAAGAGGAAAATCTTTTGTATGGTCTTTCTGCAAGTACATCACACCAGATGGCAATTTATTATGCTCATGACTGAGAGCTTGTACCAGGGCTGCAGGCAGGAGATGCCATGTACAGCACAGCCTAAATGCAAATTAAGCAGAAAAAGATTATTTTAACAGTAGAGAAGTACTAGTAACAGAGGAAGTGTTTTCCAAGTGTTTTCAATTAAAAATACTCCCTGCAATGGTCAACAAGTTGTTTTTAGAAGCTGAATGGAGAAAAGTCACACATGCTTCTCTGATTTTAGAAATTCCAGATTTTATTTGTAGTGCAAGACAGAGGCCTCATTTCATTTCAAAAATGCAACGAACTCTTTTCCCCGAAGTCTGCCAAGTCATCTGATATTTTAACTTGCTTCTAGTAAGACCACACCTTGACTCACCATTCTACCTGGCTGCCTGTTGAGGGGTTGGAGATGGGCAGGGGAACATGCGAAGCACCTGAACTAAGTGCAGCAAGCAGCTGCTGTGCTCCCGGTTGCCTCCCAACCTGCTGTGCATCCAATAACCCCAGATGTGTCTGTGCACAATGTCATGATCCAGATCTGAACTGCAGAGATGTGTCAGGGTGTTGGGGGAAACGCATTCGAAATGGTGGTTTAAACAGGCACAGGAGGGAAAGAACAAAAGATGGTATTAGTGCTGATGAGCTGTGCTTTTACTGTTTAATGATGTTCTACATGTTCTACATTCAGGTTGATGAGACGACAAACCTGGTTTCCCAGCAGACAGAGTGGAGGTTGTCTCCCTGGAAGATGTAGGCAGAGGTTTCTGTGTTAGCTTGCTGGCCAGTGTCACTGTAGGGAGCACAGAAAAGCATTTCCTCAAGGCAATGTAAAGGGAGTCCCGACAGTGAACTGTAGTCATGTCTGCGGTAGGAAGCGTAACCTGAAAGGAAAGAGTTAGTTAAGACTACAAATAGTTGAAGGAACAAGTTACTTAAGCATGACCATAAAGGATGTGAAAAATGTCCTATTGCTAGCATCTTGCGAGAAGGTAAAAGCTGTATTCATCTGATTGGTTTCAGTTATATGAGTAAAACATGTATGTAATATCTAAGGCAAAGAAGTTGCTTTATGGGAAATTGAGTCCTAAGTCATATCTTGACACTCTCTCACTATATGAGTCTGCTTTGGGTAGGTCTGTTTTGGGTGATACTTTGTTTTTGTGGAATGTGTATGCTTGAATTAGCTATTTGGAGAAGGAGGACCAGCAAATCTTTTGCTCTGTTTTTCTTCTAGCTCTTACAAGACTGTGTTAGGTCTACTTGGATGTCTGCAACTTTGAAATAAACTTTTAGATTCTCTAGTACTCAATAATTAATTTTGGGGTACCTGTAGTGTAAAAGCAGAAGAGTGTATTGGCAAGATTTTGTGTATTCACATCTTTTGACATTTCACAAATACTGGGAGAAGTGATGTTTCACAAAGTACAGTTTCTTAATGAGATTATTTGGTGTTTATGTAGGCTTAAATTGATCTGACTAGTTTTCTAGTGCTTTGATTTTTTCCCATGACTGGCATATTTATCAGTTATTCTCTGAAGGACACTGTCTGTCTAGAGCCTTTAAATAACAGGGTTTTTCTGAACAAGATTCACTCTTATGTGATGTATGTTCTTTCTTGTATGAAAAAATGTGATTTTACTCCTTTTCATTCATATACATATATATGCACACATTTAAATACATTTAGAATGAGCTTTATACAAATCCTTGTTGTTACTAAATCACTTGTTAAAGTACGGTAACCAAGTCTACATTGTCCTCACAGTTCAACTGTTTTGTTTTGTTCTTTACACAGGAGCCCTTACCAAAGTAAAGGAGAGTAAGCGACATGTGGAAGAGGGGAAGATGGAGCTCCAGAAAGCTGAGGGCATTCAAGAACGCTGTAACATTATCTCTTTTGCGACCCTAGCAGAAATTAATCATTTCCACAAAATCCGTGTGAGGGACTTTAAATCACAGATGCAGCATTTCTTGCAGCAGCAAATACTCTTTTTCCAAAAAGTGACACAGAAGCTAGAAGAAGCTCTTCACAAGTATGACAGCATTTAATCTCTGACCCTTGATCCATGGACTTCCCTCAACATGGACGTGACTTGGCGCCAGAGCAGATACTGCTGCTGCTGAAGAGCTGAGCTGTTGCCAGTGGTAGCCGGTGGTGCAAAGATGGTTTGTGTTCACCTGGAACCTCAGTTTAATCTCCAATTATGTAGAAAGCAAACAATTATAGGGCTATGTAGTAGAACAGTACCATGCATTGTAACTAAGTTATACAGTGTATGCCTACACTACCATTGTAACTTTTTTGAAATAATGAGTATACTATTTGCCTTATTGCTTTTTGAAGTATGGTATTTTAGTGCATACTTTGTAGACCTCAAAACCCTTTGGGTCTTTAAGGAAGTTGGCTAGATAAAAGCCTGCTTCAGATGCCTTTTTACTTTCCTAGATTTGGATTTCCTAAAATTCAAACAGTTCTCTGTTTACAGACTCCTACTAGAGCAGCTATGAGACTCTGTGCCTTTAGACTCTATTTTTCCTTTTCTAGTAAGCCGCATTTTTATGATTGAATGAATGAAGGGTTGATGCCTAAAACAGGAACTGATTATGAAACCTCACATTGACTGGAAAAAATCAGCTGCCATCCAGTTTGCACAGCAAGTACTGTCTTATGACAAATGTTGGCTCAAAAAGGAGAACTTACTTAAATCTATTCACACTTTCCCTGAACATGGAGACTACTTGTTACATGTACTAGGATGTTAAGCACATATACAAAAATACACCACTTAATCCTTTTTCTGAGATATAGTACAGTGAGGGTTTTGTTTGTTGGTTGTTTTGTGTTTTTTTTCTAGTATAAAGCATTACTGTGAGTGGTAATTTGAAGAGCTAGTCTATTAAAAATTATCTATATCAAGGGGATATTAATGCCAGCTATGTGGCTGGAACTTTTTTAAGTTTAAAATTATCTACTCATTGTTCAGTTGCTGATTGAGTTTAACTTCAGATTTGTATCTACATTACCAGTTGTCTGAGTTGAAACTCCACTGTGATTTGTTAGTTTACTAAGTTACAAGTTTTCAGGGATGTTCAGTAATATAAATGATCTGAAATAAGTCTTGGCTGAACAGACTTGGAAAACAGGTGGCATTTTTATGTTTGTAACACTCAAGAATTAACAGTTGTCTTAATCTTTGTATAAATATTTTTGACAAGCAGGGTGCATTTATATATACGTAAACACTATATTTTAAAGAGTTTTCTTCTGTCTAAAGTCTGTTTCTTGCCTATTGGTTTCTTTCTTATAGGTCAGTATGAAAGAGGGGTTTTATTTATCCTATCTTTTTTCTCCTAAGCAAAAATAACAAAATCTTCCAATGAAGCAACATGTTTACTTTTTTGTTTTTAATTAAATTAATCAAAGATAGCTTAAACAAATGAAAGCCTGGAAAAGGAAGTTAAGCAACAGTTATATTTAAGTACAAATCATTCCTCACTTGCGCAGCAGAAATGTGCAGTTCTTTCACTCAATCACGTGAGTTTCTGTAGCTTAACCCTACACCTCTGTTTTAGTGAAATAAATGTAAGGAAGTAGTTTTGGTTTTAAGATTTATCCCTAAATGCTTGGAGATTGCTATTTTGCGCAAGTCGCATTTGGCAGTGCTTATAGTACATACACAGATACGTAAAGTACAGAATAATGAAGTGGGAAAAAGCAGTATTTGTAAAAGAAAGGACAATCAGTGAGGAAAAACTCCATCTTTATGCCATTAGAAGTGTGCTGCAAACAACAAAGTTGACCATAAAATAAGGACCATAGTCATACAGCTGACTTGCTCTTTATCTTCCTCATGGCGTCTCACTCTACATTCAGAATTCACCGCTTCCCTAACAGCTCTTCCCAGCAATTCTCCAGCTTCCCATGTGTCGTTTAATTATCTGAGATAGTGATGAGCTAGGTTTAAGCTGAGTTCCATGGTTTGTATTTGCTTAAGCCTGATACTGTTTTATTAAATGTCTTTGCAGTAATTAGATCAGACTACAATCAAATTAATTCTATGTGAAGGTATTAAGACCTGTTCAAAAATTTATCTTGGTCCAATTGAGTATTCTTGGGGGATAGTATTAATGACATGTACATGTCCAGGACAAAATTAAGCTGTGATATGTATACATACATTATCAGACAGGTACAGTTTTCCCAAATAAACTGTCATGGCCTTCACTTTACTTTCTCATTTGTGAATTTTTCGGGCAGGGGGAGAGTGGGAGTGCTAGTTGTTTAAACTTAACGCACCAATAAAGCTTGACTGGAATCCTGGTTTTTTAATTGTTGCTGAGTTTGGAAACACACATATCTGCATCCATATTAACATCTTCTTTTTTTCCACACTCATTGTAGAGTTTGAGTTAAATTGATATAGGGAGCCTGAACTGCATTAATGCTTACTGCACTATGGAATAACCACAGTTTTAATTTTATTTGGAACAAGTATGACATTGACCACTCATGACTGACACTGGATGTCTGAGATCTGAAGGTACTCTACAGCAACATGATTGTATATAGTGTGGGACTTTGGAAGCACCAAAGGAAATCCAACAATCCTTTTAAATAAATACATGTGGAGGAAAGCAAATTAGCTCTCTAGAATAATATTAAATGCCTTTGTTTTATTCCATTCCTGTAATTTGTTTTTGATGCATCACAATTTTTGTATTGACAGGTAATAAGTATCTGGTATACGTGTTGGGAGTTAGAGAGATTGAGTTGAAAGCTGCAAAAAGATCCACTGATACTGGTTTCTGTTGAAATGCTGAATCCAATGAAAACTGTGGAATGTACCCATTAGGGAAATATATCTGCCTAGAATCACCAGCAAGTGGAGTGTGAATAATGTTTCTCTTCAAGTTATAGGGTTTGTATTTAGAAACAGCCCACTAAAATTATTATATCAGTTTTTTTCCTATCCCTTTTGTCATCTCATACTTGCAGAGAAGACAGTTCCCTCTGTTGATGACTTGGGCATGTTTTCCAGGTCCTCTTTACCAGTTTCAGTGTCCAATGGCATGGTGTGCTTGATTGAGAAGTGTTTTAAGACGCAGCTTAGAGAGATCAGTAGGAAAATTTTGTGGTAACAAAACATCCAAGACAAGCGCAAACAAAATGTGAAAAAAAATTTCAAAATTTTTTAAAGAATATTTTGCATATAAAATGGATATGTTTTTAGAAAATGTTAATCAACTGCTTACACTGAAAATACCTACATTATTTGGTGAGGCACAGGTATCTTTTTGGTGAATTACAAGACCCTGTTTGCAGTACCTTATTATTTTGCCAGACCTTCATTATTCCAGCTAACATCTTCCATGCTGGTTGTCTGCTCCAGCCTTTCTTCTGGGAAACTTAAATGGAAGTTGTTCAGCTATCTCTCAGAAGGAAAACATAAGAAAAAAAAAAGTTTTTTTCCTCTTAAATTCTCTAAGCAGTTTGGCTGGAAAGCTTTATTTCTTTCATACTTTGGAACAAGGACTTAAAAATTTGGCAGACTCATTACCTTTTGCATCCTTAGAGATGCCTGCTGCACTGTCTGTGAAAATTTGTCTAGATATTTCCAAGGTAAACTAACAATTCCCAAGGCTCTACTGTGCTCAGGTTTAGCACATAAATTTTCTGTAGCTCCCCTTTGCTCCAAGCAGTCTTGGTTCTAACCTCAGTCGGCAGTGGCTAAGTGAAACTTTCTCTGTGGTCATTCTTCCCTCCGTCCAGAAGGCACTGAACCTCTCAGACCAGAAGTTGAGTGAAGAAGCTGTATGTAGGTCCTGGTGTGGCTGCTCTGAACCTGGCCATGTGAGGAGGAGGCTGGAGCACAAATTGAAAGCTGCGCCTGGCAGCTTCAGCAAAGTGGAGGTAGGAGATGGTTGGGGAAGAATGCATGGGGACAAAGATCAGAAAACTGCGAGGACAGAAAGCCCTGTGACTACAAAATCCTCTTTCTCCAATCCCTGTTGATACCTTGGGGTTCCAAAGTGTCTGTGTCCTTTTGCTGTTACTGAATAGCCAAAATGAGCAGACACAAAATGGGAAACTTGAGTTCTTTGGTGGTGAGGACAGCAACATTCTGTTTAGTTAGAGATTACTTTCTTTCCTCAATGGACTAAGGTCTGATAGAGCAGTTGAAAAGTTTCTCTCTGTTGATGAAGTGTAGATTCTGGGCCAAATGTTGTATTAACCAATTTTCTTTCCTGGGGAGGAAACAGGTAAACAATTTAGGAAGCTAAACACAGCAGCAACAAAAAAAACCTACATTAAAGAATGCTAAGATTGAACATTCAGTAAAAAAAAATTAGAAAATTTCGGAATTAAATTTGTCTGAAAAGTTCAGGAAAATATGTAAGAGGTCACTGGAGCCTATTTTTTATGCATATTCACAGGGAAGCTAAATTAGTCACATGGGTTACCTTACTTCTGCTACTTCCTAAGTTTTGAGATGCTACTTTTGTAATTTCAGTAATTTCTCAGTGCAGCACAGTGCAGTGTAGTACGTGCTATACTAGAAACATAGATTGTGCAATATATATTTGTAATGTAACTTCAGTGTACTTCAGACACATGCAGTTAGCAACAGAATTCTTAATTTTTTAAAGTTAGAATCATAGAATCATTTGGTTGGAAAATACCTTTAAGATATTACACAGATAAAATCAGATTATTTATTATTACAGATAAAATCGTAACCTATCCATTATGAAACTATGTCTCTAAGCACCTCATCTACCCATTTTTTAAACACCTCCAGGGATGGTGACTCAACCACAACCCTGGGCAGCCCATTCCAATGCCTGATAACCCTTTCAGTGAATATATTTTTCCTAATATCCAATCTAAACCTCCCCTGGCATAACTTGAGGCCATTTCCTCTTGTCCTATTGCTTGTTACTTGGGAGAAGAGATCGACACTCACCCATCCTCAACCTCCTTTCAGGTAGTTGTAGAGAACAATAAAGTCTCCCCTGAGCCTTCTTTTGTCCAGGCTAAACAACCCCAAGTCCCTCAGCTGTGTCTCATAAGACTTGTGCTCTAAAACCTTCACCAGCTTTGTGGCCCTTCCTTCTCTGGACACACTCCAATGCCTCAATGTCCTTCTTGTAGTGAGGGGACCAAAACTGAACACAGTATTTGAGGTGCAGCCCCACAGAGGAAGGATCACTTCCCTGGTCCTACTGATGACACTATTCCTGATGCAGGCCAGGAGGTCGTTGGCCTTCTTGGCCACCTGTGCACATTGCTGGCTCATGGTCAGTCGGCTGTCAACCAACACCTCCAGATCCCGCTCTGCCAGACAGCTTTCAAGCCACTCTTCCCCAGACCTTTAGTGTTGCATGGGGTTGTTGTGACTCAAGTGCAGGACCCAGCACTTAGCCTTGTTGAACATTATGCAATTGGACTTGGCCTGCTGATCCAGATGGTCTAGATCCCTTTGTAGAGCCTGTCTACCCTCAAGGAGATCAACACCTCTGCCCAACTTAGTCTTAGTGTCATCTGCAAATTTCCTGAGAGTACACTCAATCCTCTTGTCCAGGTCATTGATAAAGATGTTAAACAGGACTAGTCCCAAAACTGAGCCCTGGGGAACACCGCTTGTGAACAAACTCCAACTGGGTTTAACTCCTTTCACCACCACTCTTTGGGCCCAGCCATTCAGCCAGTTTTTTACCCAGTGAAGAGTACACCTATCCAGGCCATGTGCAGCCAATTTCTCTAGCAGAATCCTGTGGGATGTCAAAGGCTTTACTGAATCCAGGTAGACAACATCCACAGCCTCTCCCTCATCCACTAAGCAGGTCACCTTGTCATAAAAGGAGATCATGTTGGTCAAGCAGGATCTGTGTTTCATAAATGCATGTTGACTGGGCCAGAGGTATCTCCCATGCCGTCTTCATTTAAAACTAAGCACTTAATTTGGTTCCACTTTGAAATCAAGGGCAATTTTTTTTTTATTCTTCTGGGAAGAATATCAGGCTCTGAGAGTTGAAATTACATCCCTCTATCAATCCAGTAGTGTTAAGTTCAGAGTATTCCCCTCCTTTGTTGATTTACAATTGAACCTTATCTCCTGAATTATGAAGCTGCCTGTCAAAAAGTTCTTTCTTGTAATTTTAATAAAAATCAACTCCTGTTGTTCTAGGGAATATGACTTCATCATTTGAAATAAAGAATTGGAAGGAACTTGTGGGGTTTTTTTACTGTTTTTAGTTTTAAAAGGCTTTTCCAAGAAGCATGAAAACATTCTATGAGAATATAAAATCAGGAATTTTTCATTTCATCTTTTTTCTCTTTTGATCTCTAGAATTGACAGTAACAGCTAAGATTTTATTGACAAAATAATGCTGCACACAGAGATCATAACAGAAATACAAAAAAATTGAAGAGCTACGTGAGGCAGTACAAAGTTGTATTTGTAGTGAGTTAGAGTGGCTGCATTTCTCACAATTGGTACTGATTCACTCCATGTTATTTTTTAATATTTTCCTTTTGAAAAAAAGCCCAATATTGGTGCTAAATGAAGGTGGTGAAATAATATGGTAAGAGTACCACCACCAACCCCTTCCATTTTTAATCACTAGCTCTTAGGTAAGAGTTGTAGGAGATATTTGGTTCCTTCCGTGACCTTGAGAACCAGAGGTTCTCAGCTGGCTCCCTCTCTTTTGGGAGTGTACCATACCTATTAGCTCTGCCCCAGTGATAATTAACACTGATTAAGGGGAAGAGTCACAAGCAGCAGCTTCAGTTTCCCAGGCAGTTTCTGGCCTAGTTGCAAACACACAAGCAAAGTTGCGAAACAACACTTGCAAAATAAGTGTCAGGGTCCTGTAGTGCCATTCTGGCAGGATTCTGCCATGCTCAGTGGCTTTCATTTTGCTTTGCTTAGAGAAATGTTGCAGACAAGATGATCACTTTAATTGTTAAGTTGAAGGAATTGAGGTCCACGCTGCTGATTCAATTGCTGTGTTGAGTCTGTGTCAGTTTTCAGCTGTCATGGGTAGATTTCACTTCATACAATTGTAAGAAAAATAGGAAGGGTTTTTCAGAGCTTATTAAGTGTTGGGACCACTTGTTTCCTAGCATCCTTGTTCAGAATCTGTGAAGCAAGCTGTATCAGAGTAGAAAATCCCTGCTGTGGGAGTGATGTACTAGTTCTGTGCTGTGCCTGTGTGCAGCTACAGTGTAGAAACACAGTCTGTCCCCTAGATTCATGTGAACAAAACCGTATGAACTAATGAAGGATTGCTAGACAGTAAGAAAAGTTTCTTTACTCAAGTTCAATTACCTTCTTCAGCAGTCTTTAATTTAAAAAATCTAGTGTATGCATTTTCTTTTAATTTCTGTTCCCCTTCCCACTGTCTCCCTGTGATTCACTTGTGAATAAGCAGAGGCAGTTGCTCTCAGACAGCTTGAGCTGTTCCATAAGCAACAACCGTTCACAAGCTCTGTGCTGTAAGGATCTCTGGTTTGATTAAGGTAAAAAACATGTCAGGGTGCCTTTAAGCTGAATATTGAGTGGCATGAAAGTCAGATGGAAAATTGAAGTTGTGATGATACACGTTAAACCCTGAATTAAAATGTGGCTGAGGCATCATCCTTCAGAGGCGAACAGCTGGAGCTGTTGTTCTGTTCTGCCTGTCTTTTCCCCCAGGTGATTGTAACAATGACACTTCAGTGTCCCAGTGTCTTGAATAGGTGGTTTTCCAGGCTCAGCTGTCCATACTCCTGCAGCACACGCAGTGATGAAGAAGTGTTCAATAGTTCAATAACTGATTGCTCACACTTTGAATCGTAGTTCAGGAATGTGTTTTGCCTAAAGAGCTGAGCAATATGCATCCCCATGCATGGGGTGGGGAGAAAATAATTTTAACTGCTCACAGTAGCAACCAGATGAAGGGCAGACTGCAGCTTGGAGCATTGCTCAGTGTTACCAGTGTGGTGAGAAAAGCCTGTCTGGAACTCCTCAGGGTAGGAGGACAAGAAGGAAGGAGGAAGCAATCATCTCTTTCCTTGCAGTCCAAGCACAGTCTGGGGAGCTGTGTGTTGACAGCTGGAGAAGGAAGCAGGAGGATGCTGCAGGTTTCCCACTGGACCATTCAAGAATACCCATCCAAAGGATGAAGTATCCCACAGAAGGCAGTTGTGGACAGTTTATCTTTAAAATTGTTTATTGCTTGGTGTAAAATACTGGTGCAGCCTTGGGAGGTGGAACCTCTGACCAATGCTCAAAGCAATGGGCTTTGTGGTCATCCAGTCCTGTTTAACATCTTTATCAATGCT
>NW_010198195.1:0-1717 GCF_000695765.1 Mesitornis unicolor
TCTTAGAATATTTTATTCAAATGTAACACTAGGGGAGGTTGATGTTGGATATCGGGAGGGATTTCTTTGCTGAAAGTGTAGTCAGGCACTGGAAGGGGCTGCCCAGGGAGGTGGTGGAGTCACTGTCTCTGGAGGTGTTCAAGAAACGTGTGGATGTGGCACTTCAGGACTTGGTTTATTGGACAAGGTGGGGTTGGGTTGATGGTTGGACTTGATGATCTTAGAGCTCTCTTCCAACCTTAATGATCTTCAGTTTTAAGAAAAGAAACCATTCTCCCAGACTCAGTAGTCGGACTGAGACTTAGAGCCCATTTGGGTTTCTGCTCCAGAACTGAACCGTTTCCATTACATCCTGTGAAATGATGGGTCAGACAGCTTATCAATCATCCGCGTGCCACGCTCCTGGCAGCCATGATTGGTGGCATCAGCAGGCCCCACTCCTGCATTCTGCAAAGCTCTTTGAACCCTCGATACCTCGTCTGACAGGCAGGTTTGGATCAAAACATGAGGATTTTGACACTAACTATGGGGCTTTGGGCACAGAAAAGGGTGAGCTAAGTGAAACAAATGATGCTTTGGACCCTTTAAAGGAGGGGAACAGCTTGGTTCCTCTGCAGACCCCGTAAACAAAGCTCTTGTAACTAAAAAAGGGATTTGGGCACTGCAGTGGAGGCTTTGAGGTGCAACAGAGGAGTTTGGGCCCTCAGAAGAAAGGTTTGGTGCCTGAAAACTGGGACTTGGACCTCAAGAATGGGGCTTTGGGGCCCAAAAAAGGGGCTTTGGAAATGAAAATGAGGCTTTGAACCCTGAGCTGAGGTTTTGTGCCCTCAAATGTTGCTTTGGTACTAAAACCTAAGGCTCTGCACCCGATAAAAGGGTCCTTAGATGTGCAACATGCGGCTGTCACAATTGCAGACCTCTTCAAGAAAGATCCCTGAAAGGCACCTTGAGTAGCTAAAAATGAGGGTTAGGGCCCAAAAAATGAGCCTTTAGACCCCATAAATAAGGCCTTGGACTCTAAAAATGAGGCTTTAGACTTCTGAAATGAGATGTTTAGAAAAGGGTAAAGAGGGTAAATGATTTTTGAAAAGGGTAACAGAGAGGACTCTGGGAACCTGTCAGCCTTCACCTCTGTGCCTGGAACAGACCCTCCTAGGAGCGGTGCTAAGGCCCATGGAGGACAGGGAGGTGATTTGAGACAGCCAGCGTGGCTCCACCGAGGGCAGGCCCTGCCTGATCAACCTCGTGGCTTTCTGTGCTGGAGCGACTACAGCAGTGGAAAAGGGGAGAGCAGTGGATGTCCTCTACCTGGACTTGTGCAGGGTCCCCTACAACATCCTCCTCCAGATCAGCAGCAGCTTCACAGGAGTCACTTTGGACAAGGCCCTGAAGAACACGCTGTCACTTTTGGTCACCTCTGAAGTTTGGCTTCTGGGTGTCCTGGTTTGAGCTAAATAGAACTAATTTTCTATTTAGTGATTTTACTTTTCAGCTCAGTCTCTTTTAAGTGACTGAACTTGCTGAAAACTGGCAGCATGTTTTCCCAAACAGCGCTGCTAGAAGATATGCTCAAGGTCAGTTGTCTCATCCTGGGTGCTGTGTCTGCACCTACGGGGGGAGCAGCAGACCCAAAACTGACCAACGAGGTATTCCATCCCACATACGTCATACTCGGGATAAAACCCCGAGATCACGAGGGTCTTCGCTGTTTTGCCTT
>NW_010198196.1:0-62577 GCF_000695765.1 Mesitornis unicolor
GTGTTCTTTGTTCTACGGGCAACAATACCAGCACAAAACAAAGTTGAGGACAAAATGGCATATCATAACGCCAATTCATATATCTCGACTTCAAGCAGCTGGTTTAGTACATGTAAGATGAGCCTGATAACAGTGTGTTTGAGCATGGAAATAGAGCACAGACATTTTATTTCTATTTTATGCATATTGTAAAGCAAAAAATATTCTTAAAGTTCTTGCCTTTGTACCTACTTCAGCTGGAAAGCTTTATCTGAGTTTCATTCCCTGTCCTAGACAAAGTCATCTCAAAAAGTCAAAGCTCTGTCTTTGTGCCTGATTTGGAGCTAAAAAACCACCCATATTTTCACATGGTATTTGCTTAACATTTTTTTCAAATGTTCTTTCTTCCACTGAGAGAGAAGGTCAGAGCTGAAATGTTGAGATGGATTTGTTAAAATGTTCAGGGAAGAAACCTTGGTCTAATGCAAGGTCAGAATCAGGATTTCATTTGCAAAATCCTAGTGAACCTAGGCAAAATTGCTGGCTTTGAAGGAAGGTCTATGAAAGGTCTTATTGTTGAGGTAGAGCAGAATTTTCATCCTGTCTAATCTGGACAATGAGATTAGTGGCTTGATATTAACTTTGTAAACTATCGAGTGAAAAAGATCCAGTGTTGTATTTAAGGAAACAGCACTGTAGCCTTGCTAGGCTCACTATCGAAGCAAAGCAGGATTTGTAGGCAAAATGACAAAAGAATAGTGCTTACTGAAGAGAAGCACAAGAGAGAAAATCAGGAAAAAAGAAAAAATGTTTAAAATGTTAGACTTTGAAGTAGTAATTAAGTCTGATTCCTATAGACCAGGGTAATTCTCAGGGGACATCTCAGTCAATGTAAAAATTTGACAGTAACCATGATCCTCCTGTCAACATCTTGTTTTCATATCAGTCACTGTAAAAAATAATTAATTATTATTTTCCGAGTGAAGATTCCATAGGAATTGTAGGCTTTTATATTGTAGAGTAACTAGCTAACTTCTTGTTAAAAAAAAAAAGGGAATCCTGCTTCATCAGAGTATTCAAAGGTCATAAATTAGGTTTCTCTTGGAGACACTCTTATCCTCTTACCCCTATGAGATAATGAAACTAGGCTAAGACATACAGTGACTAGTGGTGGGTAGTATAAATAACCTCTCCTAACACTATGTGTACAGAAAACCAGAACTGTCATAGGCCCCCTGTCAAGTCCAGTTCTTTCCCCTCAGATGCAACATGCAATGCTTTTGACTTAATGATCAGCTCCATTTTATAACTAATTTGTATTTTGACCCTGTTACTTGTAGAACTTCATTACTAAAGCAGTAAGAAACATTTTTTCTTATTTCCAGTACAAATTTATCGTGTCATGAATATGGAAAAAGTGCCTGGTGGAGAGTAAAAGAAAAATATACCTGATTTAAAATATTTGTGGAGACAGTTTTGAAGTATGTTGAAAGCAGAAGACTAAAATTGTCGGGAAAGGTTCTCCTTCACGTCATAAAATATTGAGAAGAGGTAACATTTATTGAGCAATCTCAGAGAGCATTCTCCTTACTGGAATAGGACCTTTTTCAGCTAACTTCAGTCATGTAAAAACTGGACATTTAGTCAAAGTCAGACATTATGTTCCTTTAGTGGCTACAAAAGTTAGGTAGAGCATAGTTAGGCTACATTTTTGTGTGTCTTCTAAACATCTCCCTTAGAATGGGTTTATGTAGAAAGTCTCTCTTTATAAAAGAATATTGAATATCTATCTCTCTATATAACAAGTATACAGGGAGCCTAGTAGGCTCTCTAAGACTAGAAAGCTAGTTTACAAATAGTTAGACAAAATGAATCCCATCATCATGCAGCGAGGCAAGAATGGTTTGCGGTGGGAGGAGGAGAGGCAAATGTAACACATCAGTAATCTGAAGATTTCTCAGCATGTACCACAACTGTTATCTTCTGTCACAGAGATCCCCACTGAAAGAAGAAATTTGTTCCTCCTTCTGGAGGTGAATTAATTATTCCATGAAAGATATTTTCAATTAATTCCAATGTTTCCTTAGATGTCAAAACCTCTGAAAGTTTATCAGTGAGTGCTGCTAAATATAACTGAGTACTGCTCCAGACGAAACTTCCCTCTTTAGATGTATGTGCCAGTAATATGTCATAGAAATGCTTTAGTTACATTAAGATATGAGGTGTCAGGACTTTGAGAGCACCAAGAGATGCCAGTGGCCCTGACCAGCCTCTCTCGGTGACCCTCCACCCACACCCCTTCCCAGCAGTGGCCGCTGGCTGCCAGCTCACTTGTCCACAAGGGGCAGCCCCTGCACCCTATCCCAGGGGTCCTAAAATATTGGTATCTCTTGCTTATTTATCTGAAATATCTGGAAAATTTGATAAGTTCTGTAACCAGGCTGTGTTTATTTATATGATTATGTATTCACAGTAAAATGCAGCATTCTGCATTTTAAAATTTAAAATCCTCACAAGCATCCCTCTGCTCATGAACTCTGTTCTGCACTTGAATCCCTTGGACAGTAGCATAACATTTCACACCAATGTTTTACTTATTTACTTCTTAATACAGAAGTGCTTAGGAAGGTAAGGTAGATAAATGCCTTTGTGATGAAAAGTCACTAAAATGTTCCTGGCTGTGTAACAATGATCCCAGTTGAAAAGAGAGGTTAAACTGGGCATAGTGTGCCAGGTGTCAAGGGCCTTAGGAGCTTCACCATGCATCTGGCTTCCATTTTCATTCAGCAAGGGCATGTGAGTGAGAGCATGTGCTCCAGGGAAACCTTTGTAATGAAATAATCCTCTACAGAAATTAACAGAGTAAAATGAGGCTAGCCACTAGGGGCTAAACTACCAGTGGCTGTCTGATATGCTGGGAGTCCATTTGCCAAGAAAATTCACCAGTTTTGGACCTTCACAATGTTGAGTAAATGGGCTTATATAAAATTTCGCTTCCGTATTACATTTCCTTGCCTAAAGGCATTTCTGTCTCATGATACACAGATCTCTTCTGGCTTGTTGGTCCCCACTGACTTCACTGAAGCCACATAAGAATAGCACACAGTGAAGCAGCATCAGACTTGGCATAAGCAGAAATGAGTAAATGGTTCAGCTAGTGTAAGGCCATATGCACCTTGTTTAAAGATATGTCAGTGATCACAAACAGTCCTGAAGGCTACATCTATGCTGGTGAATAAAATGTTTCTTTGACACTGGAACCAAGGATAAGCACATGGCCCATGTCTATATCACCAACTAAAATTTCATAAATTACAGCACAGAACAGCCATGTGCAAAATAACCCGATCAATGGTAATTCTTGAACAGTGCTGAAGAACTGTTCAGAAACATGATAGCTGGCCTGAATCAAAGCTATGCTAGGGATCATTCTAACAAAATCAAAGTGACCAAAAACAGTCTGCAGGAAGAGGTGGTCCTAGTAAGGAACAAGATGCAAAAGTTACTCTGTCAGCTGTATTTTCCACTTGCTGTAGAAAGTGAGAGCGAGCTCATAGGTGGGTGTGGATTAAAAGGAAGAGGGGTGAACTTGACCCTTTGAAATGACACATATCAGCACATCCTAATTCATGGCCATAGCCTGGATGGACTGTTCTGCAGTGGTTCCTGACCAATTTTCCATGCCTATGTGCTTATTTTTTAAGGTGGAACATTGCATCAGTGCATGTGTGGTCTGCTTGCTGGCACAGGTACTGCCAGTGTAACTAAGACTCTTGTGACAGCTGCCACTAGTGTGACCTCAGGATATCTCCTGATGGGACCAGTTAAATGGCAAAATAGCACATTTCCATAGGTTTTTCTATATTATGAAGCAAACTGGGAATAAAGTTCCCCTCAGTTTTGCGCAGTGACCATTAAAATCCCATTCTTCAGGAAGTGCAGAATAATATCTTCAAACCTTTTTATAAAGATATGTTTTAAACACTTTCTTATTTCTTCCACATACAATTTTTTTACTTCTTATTTAAATTATTTAAATATGTTCCCTGAATTATCTGGTTTTTTAAACTCTGCTTTTTTAATTAGCAGCAACAAACTGAGCACAATAAGTGGAAAACTTTTCACCTTTCTCTTCAGTGAGGGCAATCAACACAGTAAGTAGTAAAAATGCTTTTTGACAGTACACTATCCTTTGCAAATTCCATATGTGAGTTACTTCTACCCAGAAACTGAGAAAGTACAAAGTCTATTTTGATTTTATGGATGAAGTTAAAAATTCCAAAATTTATGTTGGGAATTTGCAATTACTTCAAAGAAATAAAGATTGACTTTCTGCTCTTTAAGAATGCATCATATGAACAGTTGACTACTACCCAATCTTGTACATGGGCCTTCACTTATTACATTATTTCCAATAAAAATATAAATCACTTACTATATATAGTTTTCAGATACTGAAGAGTACTGGAATTTTAAACAAGAAATAAAAATACACTATTTTTATCTTTAGAAGAGAAAAATAGCCACTTAAATTTTTCAGCCACTCAATTTACACATTCTATACCTGACTTCTAGCAAGACTAGCTTCTAATATATTGTAAACATTACTTCTGAACTGATTATATACCAGTTACTACACAAATATAAGTTAGATTTTACTGAATGAAAAAAGCAAATTCTGTGTGGAATTTTGTTTGTTCTCTCTCTCTCTCTCTCTCTCTGTCTCTCTCTCTCTCTCACCAACTTTGAGAACAACTGAAAACAATTGAGAACAACTTTGAAGAACACCGAGGTCAGTTTGAAGGAAAGAAAAGAGAGGGAGGAGGGGGAGGACGCAGAACCCAGTTTTCCCTTTGCAACTTGTGGCGAGAGTCGGGTCGACTGGTCGTGTGTGAGGGAACTGTGACCATGGGCAGATCCACACTGGAGTTTTGTGGACTTGCGCTGAAGCAGTTTTGTGTGTGAGGGAAACTGCAGCTGTGGGCAGACCCATATTGGACCTTTGAGGACTTTTTTCCCCTATGGAAAGGGGGCCACGTGGAAGTAGAGAGAGACACTGGGCTGAGGTGGTTTTTTTTTTCCCTTACTCCTAAGAAAAGCACGTGATGTGGTGGAAAAACCGACCACAAACCCCCACCCCCATCCCCCTGCGCCTCAAGGCAAAAGAGGAGGGGGAAAGGTGAAGAAACAAAAGCTGAGCCCTGGAAGAAGGGAGGGGTGGGGGGAAGGTGTTTTGATTTTAAGATGTGGTTGTATCTCCCATTGTTCTACTCTGACGTTGGTAACAAATTAAAATTTTTTAGGTTTTTTTTTATTCCTTATGATGAGTCTGTCTTTTGCCTGTGACCTGTTTAAGTGGTGAGAAGCCCTCCCAGTCCTTATTTTGACCAGTTATGCACTGAGCCTAAACCACAACATTTTGATATGTTTTATTTAGCTATCTAGCTATAAACTTCCTAAATCTTACCCATATTCTTTATTTGAGACCAACTATATCAAACAAACCTTGAACACAGAGCTAAGGCTGGGTTAAGTAACCTTGATGCTATTCCGAAAATCCTGACTATATTTAAAGCTGCTGCTTGAGTTTTTCATGAATCACTAGCTTGTCCTCCACCAGCTCCCTCAGTAATACTCAAAGGAATACACAGATGGAGAAATACAAAAGTAATTTGGATTGTGCTTGTGAACCAGACAACTGTGGTGGTGTGGTATAAATATCAATCACGTTTTCTATTCTGTGATCTCAGCAGAAATATTATTAAACAACAGAAAATGGGTTGTGTTCAAAACTCTTCCATATTCCACACTGTGGAAGGTGCTGTGCAAACAGTGCAGGTGTAATTCCTGATCTGGAGATCTTGTTTTACCGAGAGTATCTAAAATTTATTTTTGTATAATGATGTAAATGTCATCATAGACAAAGCAAAATATTCCATGAATTTGGAGTACATTTTTTGTGAAATGCCAATTTTTTTTCTATTTGCTGCTGCTCTTCCTGGAGATTTTTACATGTTTTGGTCAGCACAAAATTCAAAGGCATTTTGTCTGTACAGAATGGGTTCCTCAAAACTATGCCTATGCGCATATCCAAATCCTTTAGATTTTCTGAACACCTTTAATGAATACATTCAGTATATGTAAAGAATTTTGGTGAGAAAATCTAAGAAATTCGAATGTATATTTTAAAGCTGAGTAGAAATTTTCAGCCAAAACACAAATTTTAAAAAAATACTAATTAACCCAAAAATATATGGTTTAAAAGAGTGAGTTTGTCAGAGGCCTGAAGGAACTGCTCTAGATTCTGTTCTGGACCAGAAGAACATGAAATACTCAGGAAAGCCTTGGGCCAAGAATAATCAGGTTGATACACGAAAGCCAGAAAGTATCCAGCCCCAGGAGAGGCTGAACTGGCTGCTCTTGCAGGACTTGAGAATCCTGGACATTGCAAGTCAATGAGCCTCATAGCCAGCCTTTCTGCAGCCATCAATGACATTTGGAAATTCACAGGGAAATTAAAAAAAAAAAAAGGCAATTTGGTTGATCAAGTTTGGTTGAAAATCAACAACAGGAGGAGATATTTTCATCTATCCCCCCCCACCCCCATTTCAATGTTATCTATGTATAATTTAACCTTACACCAAAAGGTCTAGTTGAAGGTAATGTTTTAACTTGTATGACGGTATCTCTGAGAATTACTAAAAAAAAATTAGTTACCACTGTTCTTTTGCACAAACACAGGACACACCTTATGTTCTTCATGGCAGACACACATAACAATCAGGAGGACAGAACACTCTAGAAAGTTATCTGACATTCATACTTCAATAACTGTGTGGCATTAAGCTGAGCTAATAGAGTTATATACAAGTCAATGACCGACTGTTCACAACTCTTTTTACATTACCATGTACAGCAGCATGTGTCCCTTTGCACTATGTTAGGACAAAGTGAGAAAGAAGCTATCACTTGGATATGTTCACAGCTGGTTTTCTTTGGACTCTGTTCCCGTCAACTTTGCAAGCTAAACACAGTCAGGAGTTACATGCCTCTGAGAGTAAGGAAAACACTGGGGAGTTTTCTTACTTAAAGACCTTGTTTCCTAATCCAGACTCCTACTTTTTATGCTGTTCTCAGTTTCTTAGCTTTTCTTACACACTCTGTTGGGAACTTAGACATCTAATGCTGGGCATGCATTCCAATCCAAGTGATTGTCACCTTGAATTAGGTGTTACAATGCTAAATTTTAAGGAGGACAAGTTTTGTACTGGAGTAGGTCCCAAAGCATCTTTGACATCTTAATATTAAACTGAGATTACCAGTCTAGGACCCAATTCACCTTGTGGATGAGATCGGCTTCAAGCCACTTACTACAATTAAAACCAAGAGATGTTTCGCATGTTTCCACAATCTTTGTGAGTTTTGGCCTCTACCTTACGAACTTCAAGCCAGGAGATAATCAGGACTACTCAACGTAAGCAGTACTTTTATATCATATTGACTGTAGATATGAGCAGTTAAAGTTGCAGTTGGTCTCCTAGTATGTATAGATCTCATTTTTCTTTAGGAATCTAGTCATAAATTGTTGCTGGAGGAGGTTTGGTAAATCCTGTAATAAGCAGAAAAGAAAGGAACTTCCAAAATGAAGAGCTTTCTCATTGCTGCAGAATCAAACCAATTACTTTTTTTTCACTGTGTGGTTTTGAACTAAAGTTCCATTGAATTTTCTTGTGCTTGTGTTTCTTACCCTTTCTGCTTGCTTGTCTTTGTGCCATTCTGAAGGAAGATTTGTCTGTGACTGTCGACTTTGTTGATAAATTATTCTTAAAGATTTTAGCTCTGAGGGGTAAAATGAACTAAACCAGCACAGATATCACCATGGTCACAGCGATAAATATTCTAGAAATACCTTGAAGCACCAAAAATGTGTAATCCAGATTTTTTTTCTAACATTATAAAGAAAATGTGGTACAAGAAGCTTTTACAAGAATTTTTATTGCTGTATTTGTAGCAATCTACGTATTAATCCTCCCACTTGTTGATGAGCATTCAGAAAATTTAGGGGACTAAATTCTATGCATTTTATTGCTTTATTAATGAGAAACCTACAAATAAATTCACTGTTTCAGTCACAATTATATTAGACCACTCAGAAGAAATAATTGCTTTTTTTCCCCTACCATATAATGCAACCACTTACAGAACTTAATATCACATTGTAGGTTTTATTATTGTTCTTGACATTTTACGGTAAAAATGGAAGTTTAATTTAATGTAAATTTAAATGCTACTGACAGGAATTATTTCCAGGTTTCCCTCTCTCATTGAAAATATCTTTCTAATTGGTATTTTTCCTTGTGTCAGCTTTTCCTTCTCCTGAAGTCAGACTTTCCTGTCTGATTTATAATCATGTTTTCATTATCTTTCTTTGCTCACTTTTTACACTCATCTGTCATTTTTAGATCTCCCACTATTACATAGTTTATGTACTGTGTAATATGTACTCCTTAAAATTAGAAAAGAAAAACAAGTGAAATTATACTGGAAAGATGTGCAGACATGGAATGTACCATACTCTCCATCTGGCATCCCCTTTGATTCCAGTGCATGCATTAGTTGGCAAGGTGCAGAGATATATTGCTCTTTATATTGTGGCCTATACCATGTTCTCCTGTGTTACTGCATAGTGGACTATCTTTGGCGATACAGAAAATGATGGTATAGAAAGATCTTCTGCCTCATTTACAGGAGCAAATCTTACCTCTTAAGCCACAGCTCATCATGGAGTGGGAAGTAGCTCTTTTGCTTTAATGAATGTCACTGAAGCCAACAAAGAATAAACTAAGTTCTGTCTTTGGAGACAGAACAGGAATATACATACAATGTTTGGAACTCTAAGAGCTGAACATCTTAACCAGGACATTATGTAGCCCAAATTGCCACATAGTTCTTCACTGGCTGTTATGTAGATCCAGCTCTGCAGTAGGCTTGCATTAGGCTTGCGTTAGACTCTTCTACTGATAAAAAAGAATATATCTGAACCTGAAGATATCCAAGTTTACTATTTTGCAACCAACCTACTCCTTAATGTTCATTTGTGCTTAGGGGAGTCTACTTTAAATGTATGAAAGATATGTCTGTATGAACGTATTTATTTTTGCATGTCCAGTTTGTGAAATCATGCGTGTTGGTAGGAGTATAAAAACACAATAATCATTTTCTGAGCTACTGTGTAGAAGTGGAATGGCAAATTATTAGTGAAACATTGTCCACTTTACCCCTCCACTTAAATATGCACTTCTGTATTACTTATAATTTCATTTTAGGAACTATATCAGTTTCTATCTCTGAGTTAAAAGGACTTTCATCAATGAAGAGTACTAAATGGACTCTTAAAAGCCCAGAAAAATTACAGTTGAAAAACCACAACAAATAAACTAAACCATCTCTCCAACATCTGCCTTGTTTTTCCTGCTGTGACAGATGGTGTACATTTATGTTTTAACCAGAAAAATGTTGTGTTAAGGACCATTTCCATGTAACTTTTTTATGCTATTTGGAAACAAGCCCAAATTGACTTGATTACAGGATTTATACCAAAAAAGTATTACTTCCAAACCTTACCAGGGTTGGGAAAAGAATAGAACACGTTGGAATGAATATTTGTGAAGAATGTGTGTTCAAAAAACTCTGCAACCTTTTCCATGCCTCTAGCCCAGACCTTGCTAATTCAGACCCCTTAATTTTATTTGCCAAAGAGCAGTGTCAACAAAGAGCCTAAACCCAGTGTAAATTCTTTCCTTTTAAGACAAATCAGACAGTCTTTATCAGATACTGCCTGCTGTGGGTCAGCTGTGAGCATGCTGAACTGCAGTTCAAAACAGTCACGGACTCTGCAGGTTTCTGTTGAATGTTACATTGCAAATATCTGACAGGATGGCAAACTAAGTATGTTCAAATAATCCAGAAGGAATGTCTCAAAAATTGGCATGCACATTAAATCAAAACAGCTGGATGCCCAAATTATTGCTAATTCACTTTTCATCATCACTCTCTTTTTTTGCCTACTGAAACATTCTTTACAATGCTTGTATAGAACCACAGGTGAAATAGAGGAATTGCAAATTGTGGAAAATTCTATTACTATATCCAGTCCACAAGTCTTATACTGCTCCCTCTAGAAAGCAGCAAAATATTTTCATGTGTCATAGTTTTCCTCTCTTTTACAGTTAGAATTAGATGCATATCTAGAAAAAGATTATAGTATTTGTTTCATATTTAAAAAAAAAACAACAACCAACATGTCTAAATCCTCCTGGTGACAAATGCTCTACTATTCTGGAAAAAAGAAAATCAGTACAAAAGCATTATCACCCAGTTTTCTGATTACTTGAATATCAGAGATGATACTCTTGTAATCCATAATCTTTATTTTTAAAGCACCAGTGAGCTGGTTGAATACAAACAGATAGAATGGCATCTGCCTGTAAGATAAGGATGAAAGGTAAGTTTGACTACCAGAAGGCATGAGGGATGTTTTGTTGCACCCAGTTCACTGGCTTCTGTGTTAATGCGAAGACCAGTGGTGACAAATGCCTGAGGTTAAGTAGACTTTCCACTAAGGCCACATTTAGGACTGTATTTAGAGAAGTTACCATCTCCAGCATGATGAGACTGTTCTTCCTTCAAATATTCTGTCCTTGCCCCCTCAGTTTTGTTAACATAGACATTTAGGACTGCACACCAGATGCCATGCCCTCCCTTTATAATGCACAGTCCACTAATATTTCTATACTCGTGCCCCAGCCCTGGATCCACTCTGCTCACCTGTGAGTAGTGCAGTGAAGATGAGTGATTTTGTCTTCTCTCTTGATTATTTTGACCAATTGCCAATGCAATTCTCCATTACAGCAGTATAAAATGATCATGAAAGCTTTACTTCGATCTTCTAGGCATTTATGACAAGTACAATGGGTCTAAAGTTCCTCAAGATACATATTGTTTTGAAATGGGCATTTAATTGAATCACTTACTCTGTGGCTACTAGAATAACTTTTGCATCTGTAGGTGAATGTGTATAACTCTGATTTTTCCTGTAGGACTGAATGGGTTTCCAGCCTGCATCAGGACGAGGCAGGCACAAATGTAGGATTTGGAGTTATCCTCTTGGCATAAGTACCTCTTGGCCATAGGTCTTAGGCCAAAAAAGACACTTTGGAAGATTTCTGTTCTTTGGATCATTATTCTCTAGAAGGCGGAGCAGTACACAAGAAGAAAGTTTATTCCAAACCAATCCAGACTTCTTTCTTCTTCCTTTCAGACTTGGTAAATGTACTCTGTAAGGTATTACTTTAAGAAATCAATCTTTCTCAGAAAAAAGAACACAATAATGGAAGAAAAAAAATACATCACTGGCAGTGCCACTTCCAAATTAGTAAATTATGTAAGCATGTGCTTGATATAATCTCTGTTCAGAAATTTTCCCTCATCTACACACGTCCACTGAAAGAAGTTAGGTTCTGTTTAATCATTCATCTGTGATTTTTCCTAGTTAAGGATGAACTAGCATTTCAGAGACAACAGTATAAAAGAAGATTATTATCTGGAGAAAAAATGAGGACTTTAAAGAGAGAAACTATTCAAACATCTCTGCATAATGTCAGTGCAGAACATTAGTGGGAAAATTCGTTACGCTGGCCAAGACTCAATTCAGCATGACAAGCAATAAACCCTATGTAATATTTGAGTTCTAACCTTCTGCTAAAGCCTCTCTCTAATTACCTAGATATGTCAGGTGGTAAGTCTTGCCACTCTGAATAAATCTGACATCAACAGATTTTTCCTCATAATTTTTATTTTAATAAGTAAGCCATACAGCCGCTGTGAAGTTACTGATAATGAATGTTAGGAAATAGGATTACTCAAGTGAGTTAAATCCTTATACTTTTTCATTATACGCTGTATAATACTCAGAACTCATGTCCTGAATAGACAGAGAACAAGTAACTGGAACTTACATATTTGATCCCTATTCCTCTAGCTGAGTCACTAAATTCTCAGGCAGTATGTACTTTCCAAGGTCCATGTTCATGAGAAAACCTGGGACAACAACCGTATCTAAATGTGCTTATCCACACTGCTGTGTTCAGAAATTCTCCAGCAGGTTGTGGGCATTTGTGTGTGTAAGATTACTTTATTAAGAGTAGGCTGATCTTGTTTTGGCTTGATAAAGGCTATTTTTTAGCATCTAGTCACCAGTAGTTTGGCATCTACAAATCTGTATGGATATTTTTGGCTACGGTCCCGTAGAATTTCCATGGGGCCACTTCATACACTTTTTGAACTGCCAAGCTGGCTTACATGTTGCTCTGGCATGCTTTCTCATGTTAAAGATATGCTGATATTGGCCTTTTCTTCCTAAGCCAGCTTGACTGGATCCATTATAAATTTATTTCAGGTTTGACTACATAGATAAATTATATAAGCAGATGTGACAGACATCCAACAAATTACATTGGATTCAGTTTCTCTGTTATTTATGTATTTACTTTCAAGAATGCAGTTTAGTCTGGTAAAAACTTCTGCCTTGATAGAGTGATCTTTGGTTTAGTATCATACCATGGCTTGATTAAAAATTTGTCAAAAATTAACATAGCCCATAATACATGACTTAAAACCATCTTATAGTCTGATCATGCAGGGTATTTTTAAGTTGATAGAGAACAGTAAGTCGGGCTGTTTCTTCTGGGATTTCACACATAGAATGTTTTTATTAAATGTCTATATTAGACAATGAACCCTATGCTGGATATATTTGGGGTGGAATTGTAACTAATGAGATGTATAAATGATTGTTTATCTAAGTCACTCTGAAACAAATGGTCACAACCTACCAAAATGTATTTTAACACACTTCAGTAAGGGTAATACCAAAGAGAACACAGAACTGGAGCTATACCTGCAGAAGAGGAGACTACCTGAGAAAGCAGTGATTTAGAAAGTGGCTTGAAAGCATCACAGAAGCTCCTTGACATGACCTCTCAGTCTCATACTGGAGTAAAAGGGCTATTGCATAAAAGCAGACTGTCAAGTTAAAGTAGGGAAATGGTTTTGACTTAGTATGCAAGAAACAGAAAGACCTTTGCAAGGATATGTCTACTTCTAGTGTCTACATCCAGACAAATATGGAAATACTGAAAAAGAGGGACATAAAAAGAAGGGGACATAAAAAATGTTCTGGGAGTTAGAAAGCCAGTCTTAGTATTTGAGGCTTAAAGAGCTCAAGTAAGTCAGCGTATCTGCAGAGGGGGTTAAAAGGTGACTTAACCGGAATAGAGGTGCTCATACAAGTAAAAAAGGTGGGAGCGGGGTTGATCAGTCTTGCAGACAAAGTCATAAAAAACTCCAACGCTTCGAGCTGAACTTCGATGAATTCAAGCTTGGAAAAGAAATTAATTTTAAAGCAGTAACAGTAATTAATATAAAAATAGATGCGAGTAAAAAACATACCAGCACATGAGCACTTTGGGGTACAGCCTAAAGGTTGTGTTGAAATCCATTCAGCTTTCAAGGGAGAATATGGGTTGTTTGAAGCAAGGATATTTTCCTTTTACTTAGTCACACATCTCAAGGGAGAAGAGAAAGTGGCTAACCACCTTCTCCAGTGCATTTTATCAACATCTTGAAATGTCAAGCTTACATTTCAGATTCTAGTTCACTGTTTCTGTTCAATTCCACACTGCAGTCCTGGGAATTGAGAAGGCAATCTCCTAAACATGGAGTGAGTATGAACTGATGTTGTGTTCAGTCTACTCAAAACAACCAGGCAGCAGTAAGAGATGAAAGAACATGCTGGGGTGGTAACTCCTGAAATACTTTCACTGGGAGACAACTTAAATGTCACCTCTTTGCTGCAGAGGATGGTTTATATATCATTGTTACCAGCAGGGTATTTTCCATGCAGTTTTATGTGGGAGAAGCAGACAGATATTCTTCAGTATGGCACAGTGATTTGTAACTTTCCTTAAGTTTCCTCTTTATTGGAATTCATAGTGCTGTTTTGGTTTATTTTAGTTGCTATTTGACTCTAAAGGACTGATGTGAGTGTGTTTATTCTGTTAGTAGACTTAGTTTACTTCAGATCTGGACGAAGTCTCACAAGGAATCAGTGATACAATTCAGAGAAATATGGGTTTGCAGAATTTATGCAACTTGAGCATTTACCCATGTCTCCTGTAAGTACAAAACCAGATGAGTTTGTTTTACTTTATTTGCATTGCATCACAGTATTTATGATATGGTACAAATTATTTTGTTGTACAAAACAAATATGGGCATAGTTCATTAGACTTTCCTTAGATATCTACAAATTCATTTAATATAAAGGAGCAATATCCAGAAACAAATAATAGAAGGACAGAAGAAAGGGAAAAGGTAAAGTTTGGAAAAAGAAGATTGTTCTTGGTGAAAAGAAAGAACTATAAGGAGTAAAAGTAGCTCCTGAAAATATTGGCCTTCTCCACAACCTTTAGTAGGAGGTAGTTCTTATATCCCTGTGTGTCATTGCATGAGTAGATGAACAGAAGACCAACTCAAGTCTCAGTTCCTCAGGGAGAACTCAGTTTGAGAAAAGTAGTTGTTCCACTATTCTGACATCTCATCTCTGCAGACCCTGAAGGCATTTAAATATATGTTCTTTCTTGGAAAGTTTCTCACTCATGCAAAATACCATGTGTGAAGTGCCATGTACCTAGCTGAACCATGCTATGAATCTAATTCACATCTAATGAACCAGTACTACTACCACAGTAAAGCCACATAGCCCTTTGGTTGTCAAACTGCTTAAAGATGTTTTGAGACAATCTACCTATCTGTGCTGACTATCATAATCTCCAGAGAGACCTGTTTTGGTGATGCATATTTGGAAACTTTGCTTGCTCTTTCTGGAGAGAAGCTAAGCCAGAATCTTTTTCCATGTATATCTTGTCTGTGGAGAAAGCTAAATTGTCAGGTCAGAGTGGGGGATTCTGTTCAGGTTACTAAACAGCAGAGGCAAGATAACAGCAGTTAAGGATGACCACTACAGATGATAAAAATTACCCAGTAATTCAAAGAAAGAGTGAAAAATTTAAACAGAAGAACATGTGATAAAAAATATAGTAAAATAAATGATTTCCAACTCTACTGTAGTTTATGATTGACTGGTACAGGCTGGTATCTGAGAAAATGGGAGCTTTTCCCACTGCTGAAGAATTTATCCTCTACATGGATTCTGTCATGTTGAAGAGGGTACAAAATCATCCTGTGACCTTTCTATCGGTCAGGGATGTTGTTCTCTATCCCTCCATTCTGCTTGATTGAAATGTGCAAAAGTTTTCAATGGTTATTGTTGAAGGTTAGGACACATTAAAAGGGATGGGTTTTGCTCCCCGACTCCTTGCTTCCCTCAACCAATAGTATTAGAAATTCTGTGAAGTGTATTAATGGCTTTGCTATTGATTTAATTTGTGAAATATGGCAGTGACAGGAAGCTTTATAAAAGGCTAAGATAGAAAGTTTCCACCTTTCTTTTTGTTTTTAAAAGTTGACAGATTCTGTGAACAAACAAACTTCCTTTAAAGGGAATTTTTTTCCCTTTCCCCCAACCACATTTACTAAAGTATTCATTATATCTTCAATTTATGGGTGCTTTAGTCATGTAGGAAAATGACAGGTTTGGAACTTACAATAAAATTGTTGCCAGTTTTATTGCTGTGCTGACTGTGTATTTCAGCTATGCCAACTCCAGTAGTTTGAATCATTATTTAAGAACTTCTTACCTTATTTAGCTATGATAAACGTCAGGTTTATTATTGAATATTGAATATCTGCAACAGAGAAGATACTAGCAAGAAAACTAAACTTACAGATACACTGTTATTGAAACTAACAATTTCTCATTTGAAAATTAGTGGCCTTTTCCAGCAACTGAGGATTATCTAAATAATCTTGCTTTTAATGTTTATTGATTCAAATTGAACCCAAGAGTCATAGCTGGATAGAAATTAAAGTTGGTTTTCTAGGCAACAGCAGACATCTTACCTATTGTAGGCTTAAGGTATTACAATTGCAATTTTGGAATTATTCATTCAGATAGTTAATGACATTACTTCCATTGCATAATGTTGCTTTCTGTCATATTACTTGCTTACAGTGCTCTGTTCTAACTGCAAAGGTCTACTCTAACTGAATGTATTCAGCTTCTGCCTTTTAGCATATGGCTTCTTGCCAACTGTTTGCTTTAACTATTTACTGCTCAGGTTTTACGTGTTGTGGCTAGTCACGTGAGTCTGTTTCTGATTGGTATCTCAGTGAATTTTTACTACAGGAGTTTCATAAGAATGCCATGCTTTCAAAATTAATGAATAATTTCAGAATCACCTGGCAGAGTATCCAAGGAATTAGAGAAAATGCCTAACAATTCCAGGAATATAATACATACTAAGTTTTAATTCACAGACATATATTTATACTATGATTAACTTATTCATATATTAAGCTTAGTAAATTCAATGACTTACTCGTCAGTAACCTGAAAAGCTTTATAAATTCATACAGTGCTGGCAAAATCCTTCATGCTTTGCCTAGAAGCAATGCCTTGTTTTTCTTTACAGGGGCAAGAAGGTGTTAAAGACTGAATGACATTCTTCCTTTTGTACTACACTTGCAGTTCATTTATTTTCTCTTAACCATGAAAAATAATTATGAGTTTCAAGTATTAAAACTGTGCAAATATACAGCAATCACTGTCAGTGGGTCTAAGTTCCTTAGCAGGATCAGAGTGACAATATGTAATTTCCTGATTAAAAAATAAATAAATTTCTGCTTTCAGTGAAAATAAACATTGAGTTATTGCCAACTGTATATTGAAATAATTGTTCATAAGGGCAACATTTTAAAAGGCCTCAGACTCAGTGAAGAAAACCAGAATTTTTCCTGAAAATTCAAAGCCAATCCCACACAAAGGAGTGAGAAAGAATATAATACACTTTTAGCTTGATGATTTCATTTACCTTGTCATTGTGTATGCTAGAAATTATAATATTATGTTATAAAATTTGTGCATACTTCTCCCCTTAAATACATTCATTTTATGCCAGTGTACCTTCAAATGAATCCTTGGGAATTGAACTTGACCCAATAGACCACTGAGCCTTTCAAAAATAATTGTAAAGGTGTTTCAGAAGATGCTAACATTTTCTACTGCTGCTCTCAAATATTCAACAGGTTGATTCAAACTATTGTTGCAAGACAAGTATTTATGTATATGAATGTCTTTTTTCAACAAAGATGAGTCAAGGTAAAAATGCATCTCTGTGAAATAGAGAATATAATTGTGAAAATAATATAATTGTAAAAAATGAGAGCAAATTTAGTGTCTGACACTAACACACTCCAATTTGCTAGCATTTCACATAATTTTTATATAGGGCCAAAAATTAAGTCATAGTCAAAGAATACATGACCCAATGCCAAATTTAGTGGCTACACTTACACTTTTTTTGTGTAGGTATTCTGAAAGAGTTAGATGTATTCATAAACAAAACTGGATGCTGAGCAGCTAAATGTAGATGCTAGAGAAGTGAAGGAAGGAAGATAAGTTTCCATAAAGATATGAACTGGTCCAATATTGAATAAGATTTCAAAAGGTTATCCACTTTTACAATTCACATATTTAAAAAAAAAAGACTTTTTAAAGACTAACTTTAGAATCTAAAGAAAATAAGGCTTAGGCAGCCATAATTCTTGTATATCGGAATATAAATATGTGTTCTTATCCATTTGCTCCCTTCTTTTTGCTCCCTTTCAGGCTTTAGAATGCTATTGAGCATTTACCAGATTTGTCAGAAGAGCACATCTGATAAATATTGCATTTCCACAGAAAGTCTGTACAGGGCCACAGTCATTGGTTTGACATACCAGCAGCTGAGTGGTGAAGCATTTTGTAGAGTTTACACAGAGGCCAAGAGCAGAGGTCAAACAGGCAATCAGCACTTCTTATTAACTAGCCAAATTAGTATGTGCAAAACTGGCAGAATCCCAGAAAGGAGTGCAGAAGAAAGCTTAAAATGCTATAATGGGAGAATATAGGAAACTTGACACAGGAAAAAGTAACATTGCCATTCAAATATGAAATGCGCAGCGAAATGAAGTCATGCTTCATTACTGCTTCCATTAAAAGTTTCTTGTTAGGTTTACAAGGCCTTTTTTTCCCCCTGGATACAGGAAAGTTACATATTAGAAGCTTTTCTGTTAGCTCTTAGTGTTAAGCAAAAAAGGTATCTTTCTGGATCTGTATAACATTGCTTGTTCCTAAGACCACAATAACCTGTTTAACAGTTGGTTGTAACTTAATATTTGTGGAAAATATTTATATGAGACCTGTTTAAAGTGGATTTTTTAGTCATATATGGAGATAAGAAAGTATGATTCAGCTAATGCAGGAGAATGTGAATGCAACTGGCATAGCTTCTGTCCAATGCTGAAATACTTTTCAACAGCCAGGAGTCCTCCTTGGAACTACCCAGTGGCACAGTGAGTTAATAACTGGAACAAATCAGGTTTGATAGGAAAGAATAGACATTGATAAGAAAGTTCAATGAGAATAGCTCTGCCTTAAGGAAGATTTCATCGTGATTAATCACCATAAATTTTACTTTTCCACATAGCGTTCTATCATCCAAAGAATGTTCTGTAGAGGTGGAAGTACAGCTCCCTGTTTGATGAATGTGTTGTTTGTAGAGTCATTTTTCTAATCAAGAGATTACTTGCTTTCTTCTATCCTGCTTGCTCATGCTTAAAAAAGCAGAAAAACAAGACAAATAATTAGTATTTAAACATTGTCTGATATAAAAAGCAGATTTTTTTTTCAGCACTTGGAATATGAAAAAGGCAAGACAACATTGAGCATATTAACTTCTTTCTGCTGAAAGTAAAGTTCAGTTATATTTAAGAGAAATGTCTTTCAAAAGTAACTCATGGCCTTGTGTAGTCATTCTACTGACTTTGATTTAGGCTAAAAGTTCAGGAATTTGAGACTTCATATTCTACTTCGTAATATAATAAATAGCATGAAAGGTATAGATGACCACTGAAAGGAGAAAATTTCCCTCAGATTTGATGAAATACAGCCTAGATTTCATCACATAAGATGGCCACGCTGGGTATGGGTCTTCTAAATTTGAAAAGATCACTAACAGATAAAAAAACCCCACAATTCTTTATTTCAAAAGGTTCTTATCTGTAGATATCAAGAGAGCTGATGTGCTGAACCAGTTGTTAGAACATCAACTTTCTGAATATTATTTTATGAAAGCAACCTGAGTTATAATCCCTTTTCAGGTAAACCTGAAGTTAACTCTACGAATCTGGAAAAGGAGTTGACCTGGAGGTAGAGGCAATTGTTATCTGCTACTGTCTACTCCTTTGAATAGCAATTTTGGTCCCAAATATTTTGTGTGATTTTATAGTATTTGTTCTCAGTCGATAAATATGATGATAAAACACATCCTGGACTTGAACAAAAAAAATCTTGAACTAACTTTGACCTCAAGAAGGGGGAATCAATTCCTATGGGTGACATGAAATGGAGGTGTTTATGTGAGGATGTTTGTACATGTGCTTAGTGTTCCAATTTTCTTTACACTAGGTAGAAATCTGGGAACTTAATTTGCCTAAACATTGTCATCTAAAGATATGTGAAATATGCTAGGATATCTGAGTTATATGCACAGGGCTGTTGGAAGAACAGGATCTATGGCAGGCGCACATCTTCATGAAAAGACAGTTACAGTCCAGACCTATGTGAAGGCAACTGATCTATGCCTATTTACTGAAATGAGAACTTTGACATATTGCCCTGCAGGTTGAGCTAAATTTAGGTAATTTAATCTGGGGCTGAATCCCACTCCACCTGTTTGCAGCAGCAGGAGTTGTTCTATCTCATGGGAGATATATAAGTATTCAAATTTGGCTTCTCTTGAGAAAAAATAAAGTACATACAAACAGGTAAACACCAGTAAGATAAAGGTAAACTAAGTGCCATTTAATTGATTGTTCTGATTTTAATGTGACAAAGCCAGCAATGGATTTTCATTAAAATTGACAAAAGAATGGCAAAGGTTGCAAACAGTTCACAGCAATAATACACCCTCCTACCAAATTCCTTTTATATGTTTAACCATATTAATTTAGCATTCAGTTAAAAAGAACAGCAGGATTCTCTTGAACCTGTCACTAGTGATTTATTAAGCTAATTCTATGTTCATTTGTTTATAGATCAAACATGGGGAGGAAAGGCTCAACAGTCTTGAACACATTTAACAAAATAAAAAAGGGAGGACTGGGTATTTAACTTTGCATTGTGCTAGCTTACATGTTTTCAGGAGGAAGACAATAATAAAATTTAAGCAACTGCTTTGATCAGAGATAAATGCTCTCTGACTTTTAAATGCCTCTCAAGTCAATATACCTATTTAGAGTGAGATAATAGTTCCTGAAAAACCATGGCATTGTCTTGGTGGTGTGCTGAGATTTCACTGTGTGCGTGGTTTGCAACGGTTAAAAGTTGAAATCAGTTCTGTTGAAATCTGATTTCCTACATGCAGGTAACACACATCAGTGGATCAGACATTGTGCATGCTGGTATCATCCACTGGCTAAAGAAACACAAATCAGTGTCTAGAAATGTTGAGTCTCACAGCTGCTACCAAAGCACTTGCGACTCTCACCAGAATTACTCTTCACTTCAGAGCAGCAGCTGGAAAAACTGCTTAACTACCATTTAAATAGCAACAGCAAAATTTGTGAGAATTCATGAAAAGATGGTCCTAATTTTACAAGGATTGCATGGTAATGAAAAATACGGTTCTTGAAGAATTTTAAATTTTCTTTACTATGAAAATATTTTCAGTCAGAAAAATATTTACAGCTTGAAAAATAAGTATATTTTTTATTTGAAATGTTGTAAAAACTGGACATTTTAAACTTTTCATAAGAAAAACTTTTCGTAAGAAAAATGTTTAAAATTTGTGGGTTTTTATTTCCTCCTATGTTCAGTTCCTCAGCGTTGCTCCTGACAGTGACTCCTGGAGGGAAAATGAATTTACAGCTTTAAAGAATCAACCCCTCCAGCAGAAGTTGATGATGTGGACATACTGTTACAGAAAGATGTCTGCAAATATTTCAGTTTATCAGTTGGATTCTAATATACTGTATTTCTTTTGCTGTTCATTAGTAAACTTTTCTTTCTTTGGTTTGATCTTGGATAATGTTTTCTAGTTAAACTGGGACAATAGCAGTAACGGGACATCAGAGAAGGTGTTGATGTTATAAGATTATTTTGCCTGTTTGGTGTACACGTACAGTTTTCATATGTTTCCCCGAGATTTAAGAAAATGCAATCCTCTCAGCAATGACTGAACAACACTGTAAAACAAAAACTATTTATAAGCTCAATAATTTTAATACATTGCCTATATTATTGTTACATCTTTACTACAGCATAGAATTAATCATGCTTTAGAAAATAAGTATTCTGGTATAAATATGTGGACATTATAACACCAGTAAAATAACAGGTTGTTAAAAATACCCTTTATAAAATGCTGAATGAAAACTTGAGCATGTGGGAACCTTGCTAAAAACCTCCTGTTTTTTTTGAATGGAAGATTTGACATTGGGCAAAACAGCCATTTCCTGGCTAGAAAAAGAAGTGGCCTTTAAGCTATATGTAGAAAACTCAAAATATGTTTACAAATTTATGCTATTAAGGAAGGAATATCTTTGAACTAACTGAAAAGGAAACGCTGCATTAATTTCACAGTAGATGGTATACAGCTAGACTTTTCTCCTGCCCCATGTAATATAACAGAGACAGAGAAAAATTAACTTGGAGTCAGTCCCTAAAAGAAATTCCAGATCACTCAGACATGATTGCTGAGTTTCTCCTCGTGACACTTTGGATGTGATTGCTAACCCACCAACACATACCTCCTCTAGCCCTTCTGAAACCTCTCCCTCCCATTATATCAATACTGAGAATATTGTTAAATACCTAACCTTGATATTTTTTCTGTCTTCATCATCCCAAACGTGAGAAAAGCAAAAAATTAAGACATAGTTTTGGCTTCCACAATTCTGGGCAACAACTTGCAGCACCATATGCTTGAGAATGTGGCTTTATTTCTAAAAATAATCTGAGTCACCATGTTGCTATCTCAAATACACTTAAAGTAATTTTTAGAATTATTCAGATATGTCCTTGTTTGAATGTATACTTGTGGCTTTTATCTCTCTATTTCAGAGGAATTCGTAGCTCACAGTATATGTAGTTTAATGCTTTATTATTGTCATAAATTTTACAAACAGGGAAAAATGCTTCAAAGAGAACCTGCTAACAGCACAGGAGTATAGAAAAAAGTTATGTTGTTTATCTCAGTTTGAATTGCATTATGACAGAAAAGAACACTCGGTGATTAATTTGAAAAGAATGAGACCTCTTGGGGAAACTATATTTTACTCACCCAATGGCAAAATGTACCAAAAAAAAAAGGAATGTGAACGTAAATATAAATTTAAAATTTATGCTCTTCAAAATATACAAAACTACCGTGTGCCATATTGTGAAAGCATAAAAGTATTTTAAAAAAAGAGATCATAAGTGTTTGCTTACTTCATGAAAAATGAACAAGGAATGCATCATTTCATAACAGCACATTCAAATAAAGGCTGAAGTTAAACACAGAGTGTGGAAAATATGCTGTTATTACAGATGTTATAAAATTCAGTCATTAGAAATAACAAGAGCAACAATAATAATAACAAGTGATTATAAACTAAAATCCAAGAGGGAATAGTCACATAAGAACCTAAGTAAGATTAGGTAAAAATTTATAATATAAAAAATTATGAGATTCACATCTGGTGTCTGAATGAAATGAGGAGCATGGTTACAGCTTCTCAGACTGTCACATAGAGAATATGTATAGAACTTGAAAGGTTAGAAAAATCTTTTGTCATTTTTAACAGATGCTGCTAAAGTCAGTCAAATGATGCATTCACTAACTTCTGATAAGGAAGATTAAAAGTTTCAGGGTAACAGCATTGGTCTTTACAACTCTGGATGATGTTGTGCCCGTGCTGGAAGAGACACTTTTGTATTCAGCAAGTTTTGTTTGACTTCTCACCATACTTATAGCAAAATTCCTTTCACTTGAGGAGTTAATGGTTTTGGTTAATTCTTCAGCAGCTTCTGACCTCACAGTCATAAATAATTATTTCTGAAATATGACTTAACTCCCATAATGATATTTCCCATAGTACACAGTCCCATTCCTTATTTTCTAAAATGTCAATGGATAGTTCATAAAATTAGAGGTTTCATTAATTTATGTTCTTCATTTCAATAACTAAACATTAATGATGGGGTAATGTTAAGAAATATTTTGGCTAAAATCTTCAGGACTATACCTGGTTTATAATAATTTTATTTACCAAGGAATTGTCTGTTTCTTTGACTATGGTATTGTTTATTTTGGGAACTTGCGTCCATACAATTTAAATTATTATCGCAGAAATAGTTAAGAGAGTTAAAAATGGGAAGCCAGAACTCTGCTCTCTTTCAAACTTGCATTTATCCAGTAGTACTTAGCCCAAAGAGTTTAACATCTATTAATGATTTTTTTAAATGATTTTATGTTATCTACACTCAACTTCATTGCATAGGTAATCTGGGTCATTGACGCTTGACGCTGAAATGCAGAATAGTTTAGATCCTGATCAAGCACTCTGATCAAGATCCTGCAACAAATGATGTTATTAGCTTGTCAGTAATTGTGCACTCCCAATGTCCATTTTTTGCTTGTGCTGAGGTCCTCTTCACTGCCATTGTCATGCAAACAAGTTTAGAAGTCTGACAGTTCTTGGGCGAATTTACTTTTTACTTTTTATTCAAAAAGTTAAATTCTAGCCCTCATTAAACAGTGTATAGATGTGAAACTATGTAGCCAGCATGTTAATCTTGGTTGAACTTGAGATAAAACCAAAAATATATCCAGGGGCTTAAAAAAATCCAAAGACCAATCAACCAACCAACCAACCAAAAAAAAAACAACCAACAACTCCCAACCCATCTGGGCTCAGTACTAGCTGAAAGCATAACTATATATTTACTCTCTCCTTCATCACTTCTCTGCAGAAATAAAGGAATAAAATCCTGCCGTTTTGTGGGGGCAGAAGAATAATAGGTGTTTCTTCTCATTTCCCCTTCTTTTTTTTTTTTCTCTAGAAAGAACAAACACAACTCTTTTGCTTTCTTAATTGGGGTTAACTGAAGTAGGACAGCATATGAACTATAGTCCATAAAACAATGAACAGTATTAAAATTGTGTTGTCTGATGCTAACCTGATGCCACTAGTGGCCAAGCACTCTGTGCTTAATGAACACATTTATTTGGAATTCATGCCTGTAGCATTAGGAAAGTTAGATTCCTTTTTCCGAAGCATTAACCAAGTTAACAAGGGCAGAAGTAGTAAAGAATATCATTCAAAAGAAGCATGGGCATAGATGAGCAGGTGATGACTTACGTGGAACCTGCTGGTTTTCTAAATGACTCTTGGAATCTGTCACTCATTTCTTGGGTTACTTTTAGGTTGTGAACAAAAATGCTTTTCAATTGTAGAATCACAGAGTCATTCTGTCTCTAGTGCAACCTCCTGGTCAAAGCAGGATGAACTCTGAATGTAGACCAGATTGTTTAGGACTTTCTTTAGGCAGGTTTTGAAAAACTCCAAGGATAGATACCCCACTATCTCTCAGGGCATTCTATTACAATGCTTAATTACCCTTATAGTGAATTTTTTAAAAAATATTTTTTGAATAGCCAGTTGGAACCTTTGCTGTTGTAATTTATGACCAGTGTTTTATTTCCCTGCTTCAGTAGGTCTGTGGTGTCTGGTCCCATTTTCTTAATAACCTCCCCATACGTACCGGCAGACTCCTGTTATGTACCACTGAAGCTGTCTCTTTCCATGCTGAGTAGAACTAGAATCTCAGCCTCTCCTCTCAGGGAGAGTGCTCCAGCTCTCAGACAGCTTGATGCTTTCCACAGAAATTGCTCTAGTTTGTTGGTGTCTTTCTTGACTTGTAGGGCCCAAAACTGGACACAGTATTCCAGATGCAAGTGTCACATAAAGTGTCAAGTAATTTGTGTCAAGCCCATCCTGCTCACATCTCCTCTATGTTGCCTCTTTGCATCAGACTTTGGTCATTATTTTCCTGAGTATCGGGGTGGACAGCATCTGTGCTTGGAGGAGGTTACTCTTTAAAATCTGTCTGTTGTGATGAGCTCCTTTGTCCCTCAGAGCGCCTGCCAGATGACCACATCTGTCAGTTCCCTGAGGAATCTAAGACCTGATGCTGCCCTGGCAAGTAGAAACTGCTCTCCAATTTACCCAATCTACCATCTGGGGCAAAATGTTAAACACTTATGTCAAAAAAGTGAGACAATTACTTTGTGAAAGAATTTTAAATATTTATTGGCTTTAAAGAAGTTTTGAGTCATGAGGCATTTAAACAGTGAGGTTTATCCTTCTGATCATATAAGCTACTCATAACTAGATATGCAGGAATGTGTATGCATCTGAGACCAATCTCTTCAGGCAACACAGGATAGTGTGGAGTTCATGGCTGGCACAGCAAGATCCTCCTCCCACCTCCGGTAAGAAAATCAAACTCCATTCATGGGTCATTTAATATCTGTGTGCAGAGATAAATATATTTTAAGCATCACTGAGCCAAAATCTTAAGTAACAAAATTTCCTTTCCATTTCAGACAGCCTCAATCTCTTGAAACCTACATTATGCACATTTTATTCTGGTTAATAACTGCAGTGGCAGGTCACAAATGATTAAAATAAGCCTCAGTAACTTCCAGTTCATTAAGGCAACCAAAGTACCAGAAAAATATTTGGCTTCTTCACAAGGCTTAAACACTCCTGAAATATTTTTTTGTTTTTTAGCTCCAGTTAATATTAAGAAACTGTAAGGCAACACTGTTAATTCATTATTGTGTTATAAATAATCAAATATACATATATATTCTGATATATACATATACATTCTGATATATACATATACACACAGATGCAAACATAGATGTTTATCTTGGTAACCCTCTTTTTAATTGAACAGCTGGTTGATTGGAAGAGAGGTTTCCTTGTAATATGTCATTTGAATTTGTCTTAAAGCTTGAAGTAGGCTTTAAATTCTCTGATGTTATCTGCGCTATCATCAGGTACCTAAACTGACAGAATATTGTGTTGCAAAGGACAAGGAAAGGAAAGTAGAAATAGAAAACTGAAAATTAAAGAAGATTGCCTACAAAACAAATATTATGCTTAGACCATATAGATATTGTAATGTTGGTTAAAAAATCCTCAAAAACTGTAACTGACTGGAGTTATAAAGGTGTTTGTAGAACATTTTCATTCAGGGACTGTAAAACATCTAATTTTCAGAAGTGGGAGTTAAGTTTTAAAATAAATGTAGCATGCAGGTAAGCGCAAAGCAATACTTACACGCAAAAGTAATGTTTGCAAGGAGAGGGAAACTTGCTAAGTTCTTTTCTAAATGCTGAAGCAATCTTGCTATCACATGATTACAAACTTCCCCCTCTGTCACTCCTGACCTTCTCATTTAAATGGCTTTTGCTTGTAGGTGATATAGTCTGATATTAGAAAAAAAACCCTAATCCTGAAAAGTAGCTTTTTATCTGCTGTTTGTCCAGTCATGAAAACTTCATTTGAATGTAAATCATGTCATAAAATTATATTTTCAACATAAATGTTTAATAAAATCAGGATTATATTTTATATATATATGTGTGTGTGGTCTGTAATTCATTCTCTCTGTATCTGAGAGAAATAGAAGTAAAAGTGGTTATTCTGTAGCAGGATGCGTCTGCAGTTCTAAACCTATATAGTGGAATATGGTTGGTTTCTTTTCAGAAAACACAGTGAAATTTACCAAGTGCCCAGGACAACTATAGAATTCTGTGGTAATTTCAAATAAACAAAGTATCTAAATGGCTAACAGAAATAACAAGACACATTTTCAAATAATCAGATAATATAAAATAGTAATTAATCTTATAAGGGTCCACTAATGCACAAGATCTTGAGAAGCAACCCTTGAATTCGTTGTCAAAAAGTACATAATATTCTTTGCAGAAGAAGGGATCTCTTTTCAGCGTTTAATTAATCAAACTGTGCTGTAGGAAAAAAGGCAATAGTATGATGTTGTAAGCTATCTTGTGCTCTTTGAAATACTGTGTAACAATAGAAGACTAAAAAAACCTCTTCAACAGAGTCTTTCTATACAACCAAATGATAAACTACATCTCCCACCACCAGACAGGATGGTCAGCTTTGAGTGAATTTATTAAGTTAAATGCAATTTCCGGCTCTACTAACATTTATCAAACTGGGTACTTTTATCCAATCTGGATCTCCTAAGTAACTGAACAGCTGCACTAAGTACTTTGTCTGAATCAGGCCTGGATCTGGTGGTTGAGGAAAGGGCTAATAGGGCTTTACTCTTCCTTATGCACCACCATCTGCTGCTTCACTGCTGCAGCACTGTGAACCCATGCATTCTCTGCGTAGTGAGTGGCTGATAGCCATCTCCTTAACGCTGTCTGCCATTGACACAGTAAGTGAAAAGATGTGGCACTGTGGAGCACACACTTTATCCCGTTTGTAGCTCTGTCAGACAGTGGGATGGTTCAGCTCTTTCATTCTGCTACATCCAGCCAGTCTTGGTATTGAACACCTGGCAACTGGAACACCTGGCTATCTTTTTGGCCTCAGCCTCTTTTGCTATGACATTAAAGCACTCACATTCAGTGACGGCTTTGTGCATTTTTTGAATACTTCTTTTTTACTTTCAGAACTATTTGCCTTTATACAAGACACATTTTTTATCCTTAGATAAATTAATTCTTCACCTTTTCTGGCTTTAATTTCTCCTTCAGGAAAAATGGAGAAGATTGCTTTTAATTATTACTAAATATCAAAGAGATACTGATACTTGATTTAATAATACAATATCTTCCAATAATTTAAAATTTCCAGGGTATATTTTCTTTATTTATGTTATGGACCAAGGTTTCCAGTATTCTTCTCTGTCTCAAATCTAGTTTGTTGTGAGCTATATGCATTGGTGCGTATATTCTTGTTTCCTAAATGATCACCAGCCTCCCTGTCCTGTAAGCTGCAGTTCTCATGAGCATCTGTGCGGTCCACCACCTCTGCCCTTACTACTCATGGCAGTGGTGGTGGGGAAGGCAGTAGTAACTGGCACTCACACATAAGCAGAATTCTACAGTTTGTCAGATCCTCTGTTAGGGGCCCTCTAATTTGATGGCAAGTGTATTATGACTGGTAGACTACTTAAACTTGTTTTACTAGTTCAATAAGTGAAATTTTATACTTTCATTTTTTCAAAAGTGCCTGGTATTTGTTTTATCTGTAAGAGGAAAAGTGTGATCTCCTTTCTTTTCGCTTAAGTTTTATCACACATTTAAATAGGCTTCCAAATTCCTCCAATTTCAATTTTCAATCTGTCAATAAAATTAGGATAAAGAATATAAATACTACTCAAGTAAAGTAGTGTTATTTTTCTGTGGCGTTAATAGTTCATCTGGTGAAACAGTCAGTGAAGTGGATTACATTTTGAAGAAAAATCTAAATTTTCATGAAAGAAAAACATCTATTCTTAACTCAGGAAATACATTTACAGTTATTGATGTTTCATTTTTGCAACAATTTCAATACTTGGTGACGTTTGACACAATAGTAAGGTTAATAAAGCATGCTGCAATATCTCTCAAGCTTTTTATCTTCTAAAGTAAAATTTCCTCAGAACTGTCATTGAATAACAGGAACAAGCCATGCTGCATGTCAAATGGAGTAAAAAAGTTTTTTCTGTCATCCAGTAGAAACCTCAGTCTGTATGTTTTCATTTAAACACACTGTGAATTAAATTTTACACACAGCAGTAAGCATATATGTCAACCAACATTAGCAGTTCCTATGTGATTGTAAAATATGTAAAATATGTTCAAAATATGTAAATAGCAGTAAATTATATATGCAAATTTAATTTACTCTTTGAAGTAAACTGTCATGATATTTTACTGTACACTATATGGCATGTATTCTAGGTTTAATACCTTATGGCAACAATTTAGGAGAGATTTCTGACTTAAGGTGAACTTGAGCTTAGATCAGAGGAAAATTAGAACTTGCATAAATACTATACATGTGTTTTAGCAGTTTACTGGACAGAAGGAAAACAGTTTTTTACAAATTGAGTCCTTCTGAGGTCAAGCAATGCCTTAATAAATCAAGTAAATCATTGCAGTTTACTTTTTTCTTGCAAGTTTTCTTCCCAAGATTAGTCCAATATTCTTTCAGATTTCCTAAAACAGACTTGTACCCATTAGTCATTTTTTCCCTACCAGAGGTTGACAGATGTCATTATATATAAGTCCTGTTGTTTTCTATCACAGATCGCTGTGCAATGACAAGCATCAGTCTAGAGTGCAGTGTGAAGGTCCATATTTTTATTTTTTTTTAGAAACAAAGTGGGGAAACAAAATTAAGGTTGCTTTTTGTCAGCAAAATATGTTTATGGTTTGAACTTTGTACAGTCATCATGAACCTTAGCTTAGTAAATTATTCTGCATATTTTCTTTTTCTCCAGAGAAGATAATAAAATCTTAAATCTGGCAGTTTTGGCTTTCTAATAGTAATTTAGCTAAGAAAAAAAATCCCTTAATTTTACTCTTTTCCCAAAATTATGAACAGGCCCAAGTTCAGTGTTCATTTCAACTACAGTGTAATTTCTTTTAATTTGATGTAAAATCTGAAAATACAAATATTGTCTGTTTCTTACAGGAAAGAATCTGGATAAACTAATTGCTTAACATATCCTAGAAATGTGATCTATACTTCATTTTTATGGTGACATTTATGATGCTAATTTTCATCTCACTGCAGTACACCTCATGTTAAAAAAAAAAGAACAAACAAAAAAAACCCAAAAAACTCAAACAAAGATATTGTCCATTAAAACAAAGCAGAAAAGCACTTATTCCATTAATTCAATTGCATACAGACTTAAGTTAAAAATACTTGAGCATACTTCTTCAACAGGACCTGGACCACTGCCCAAAGAAGTCACGAGTAGGACTTAATCTAACCTTATTTTAGAATTGACTGCAGTTTTGAAATTTACTTGCAGCCTCCCCTGAGGCTTCCCTCCATCCTTAACCATGGCCCAGAACCCTATTTCACGACAGCCTGGGTCCACCAGTTGGGGTTGGGGGGTTAGGAGTTTGGACAGGGGAGGTCCTCCCTGTCCCACCACCTCCCTGCACCTGGCCAAGGAGGACCTGCCTTGCTCACCCCATCAAAGGTCTCCTCCCAAAGAACTCACTATGTCAGGAGTATCTTAAAATATTGAAGACATTCAAATTTCATCAAATATTTAACATCCAGATACCAGAAGTATTCAGCATGTGTATTTCTGCCTGACATATCAATACAATTAAACAGGGGACTTCTGGCAGAATTACGGTTGTAGGCGTCATATTATGAGTCAACAATGAGATGAAAAGGGGAGCGTGGAGCCCTCTTGTTAAAGGATTTGACCTTCTAATTGTGCAATCCTTTTGTCTCAAGGGCTAGATTTGACAATGCCCAAGGCTATCTAGGGAAGAAGGTCTTGTAAGATTTCAAGCATAAAATACTCTAAGGATAAAAATATAATATATGCAATGTTTTGTGTTAAAATAAGCAATGTGTTCTTTATATCAAGCAGAATAACCAGGAGGTTTCTGCATGCTGCATATTGCCACTGCATTCAGACTATTTTCTGTGGTTTTTTCTGCATTTCTTTAACCTGTAGCAGGTTGCTGGATGTACCATTCTATCAAATTAAATACAGAAATTAAAAAAAGCAGGATAAAGACACTGTCACCCTCCTTTAGTCTTACACCAAGCTATATACAAGTCCAGACATTATTAATATTTTTTCTTTTAATCTCTTTTCATTGCAACTGTGTTCTTAAAAATATACACCAGGAATGACCATCAAGAAATATGCACCAAGATAAACGTGAGATTTGAGATGAACATGTATGTACACGAAGGTTAACATCTATGTCCAAGGTATTCAGAATTTTTTTCATTAGGTAAATGAGAGAAGTAGGCAAGAATGCTTCTTTCTCCAAATCTTGAGTCTGCTTTACAGGTGGAAGAAGAAAAATAAAGATAAAAATTATCACAGCTAACACTAAGTACTTCACCTCACTGTAGATGAACCCATGCATTAGTGACAAAAGGGTCTCTCTCTTGAATACTTAATGCACACTTTACTCAATCCTGCAAGTTTATTTTCTCCACATCCTTCCCAATAACCCTTGTTAAGAGGAAAACAAATGAAAAGTTAACAAAGGCCAAGCTGCTGGTACACACTCAATGGCTGTTTTCTCTGTTCACCTCATTACATGCTTGGAGGAGCTGTTTGGGCCCACTCCAAAAACATGTGTTTGAAATAGGTGAAGGCTAGAAAAATAGGATACAGGTTTCACCCCGTATTCCTAAGTGAAAGGGGAGATTAGTACAAAGAAGAGAATGAATAAGCCCAAACCTCAAGAGAAGTAAAGTTTTCAAAACTGGAACCCTGAACAACATTCAGAACTGGGCAGCAGTCTCCAGGTTTAATTAAGGATTAATCAAAGAGGAATCTGAACACTTGCATGGCTGTTCAAATTCCAGATCCAAATGCCATGGTCAGTCCCAGCTGATTATTATATACGGTGGCTGGTCAACCCAGCTTCCTATAAACTTTATGAGCTAAAATATTGGCCGGGACCATAGTTGTTGCCAACTCCATCACATGAAAATACCAAGAGCATAAATATCTTTATGGCCTTTTATTTGCAGTCTATAAAACCAAAGGAGCTTTATAACACAAATGAAAATTAATTGCACAATTACCTTTCTCTTGGGTAGGTTCCAAATAAAAAAAAAGCTAAAACAATTAAAAAGATCAAACAACAACAAAACCCTCATGCCATTTAAATGCTTTTCTCTCCTGTTCTCTTTTGCCTTTCTGCTTGCCGCATAGCCAAGTAGGACAAAAAAAATAAGATTTAGCAAAACCTTTTCTTTACAATTCATGTTGACAGTTGTCCCTTCTGAATCTCACCACTGAGATTTCTCAGCCAATCTTATTTTTCTTGGGATGAAATTTACCTGAAGTCTTCAACAAACAATACTAGTAATAAAGGTGTGTTCTGATTACTTCAATTTTTTTTAATCAAATAAAAATAATAATGACTCCTATTTTATTTATAATTCACAGTGTGGATTGAGTCAGGGAGCAAGAAGGGAACTTGGAGCACTCCTCTGAGAGCAAGGCTGACAGTGACCAGGGTACAGTCTCACAGTGCACAGAGCAGCAGAGCACAGCCAGCCCAGGGATCTCCTGGCAAGTTTGGGGTCACACTGGGAAGCCAAGTCCACAGGTTAGGTCCAGATCAGCAGGTACATTACGAGGCATATGCATATCTATACCATAGTTGACACAAGAACTAGGAATCTAGACAGCTCCTGAGCAGAGTTAAGGAGCCTGTGCTTCCCACAGCTCTTGCTCATATGAGTGTGATCCAAGACCATATAGCTGCATCGTTTGTTTATCCATGACTTTGTTATTCCAAGTCTATCTTTTTCAAAATCTCCACCTTCTGTAAATGTACTCAACAGAAGCAGAAGTTCATGTATGTTCTTATGGTCTAAAAACACCCAGTAATCTCATCAGAGACTAATGCCATCAACATAGTGACTGGAATTCCTGGAAACTTTATGAAACAGGTATGTACTAGGGCTAGTCTTAAGTTGAGGTCTTAAGGTTTACCTTTACTGCTAATGTCAACCACAACAATATATTAATTAAAGCTTTTACTTAGTTACTCTTAGACAGAGCGTAATCATCCTCCACTCATCTGTGGCCAAAAGATGAACAAGAATTTAGAGTGTGTAACAACTGTGATGGAAAATAACATGGACAATATTTTAATATGAATAAGTATAACTTTTTTATGCTTGAAATCCGTAAAACATTGTATTATGCATTCAACATGAAATTCTCCATGAACACTGGAGAAAAAGTTCGAGAGAGAAACTGAACTTTAAAAAATTTAGGAAGAATCATGTTAAAATTATGCAAAATAATTAGATGGAGAAGAAAAAATCTTGCATTTCATCCCAGCTGTTTCAAACAAAAACATGGATTGGAAAATTAAAAGTGTGTACTAATAAAGCACTTCTTCACATAGTAGATAATGTTCATTTGCCTCATGGAGGTGTTTTGCCATTTGAAATAGCTGAGTGCATCCTGCCTGACCTCTAGTTGTTTCTCCAGAAGAGTGCACACCATTTGTCCAAATGTTTGTCTTCAGTATACTAGGGTGTTAAAAATGGCATTGAACACCTGACATCCATGTGTCACAGATCACTGAAAGTGGTAACCAGGGGAAATTCTAAAAAAAATTGAAAGTAATGAAAGAAAGGCAACTAAGCTACCTATTTAGCATTTATTCCAATGTCTTATTTTTTAGACACAAGGTTATCACTCATTTCGGGTCAATTTTTACTTATAAAAGCACTGGGTTTTTTTGTACCTTCTCTCGAGTGTTCAGTGTTTGTCTACTCATGTGTCAGAACACACAGCTAGATGGAGCTCAGATCAGATCCAGTGCAAATATTTCCATATTCAGGTCCTGTTTTCTGTTTCCACTCCTTGAGATGCATTTTCTAATTCCTTAGGCTGTGATCACAAGCAAAAGATCAAATTTGCCATCAGGGAGGGAGTTAACAGAAGTAGTTCTGCATCTTTCCAGATTACAGCAAAGAAGACTGGAGAAAAATTCTATGTGTGGACTTGGGATCTGATACAAGCAGTATACCCCTACTCCGAGTATCCAGCTGAAGAGTGACATTAATCATGTGCAGTCTTATCTAAACTCAGCAGAATCTCTGGAAAGTCTCTCATGGATGTCAGTAGCTAAAACAAGGTTTACTCCAGTGGGAAAAAAAGATGTATAGAATATTTTTATTTTCAGCTTCTTTGTTACAACAGGTCACATGCTTTGAAATGATGTAACAGCATAAACTTTTTTATGTCTGTTGGGGAAAAGCAAAGGTAGATAAAGAATATAATAATTTTAAAATGACATATTATGTTGCTCTAAGAATATCTTTTATGTTGATATGTTGTCAATTCCAAGCACAAAATATGCCAAAATTTGTATCAAAATGATGCTCTAAGATATTTTCTGGTTCATTGTCCTGCAATGTGGATAAATTTTTGTCTCTGAGACTAAATAATGAGATGCCTGAAGATATTCTGCACCCTTATTTCCTCCAGCAAGTGAGAAAGTGATAACCTCATTGGACCTCAAGCAGACTTATGCCCCACAGGTCTCATTCAATGACTTTTCTCTTATGCTATATTCAGATGCTGCTGAATTTGTTTTCCAAGAGGAATTGTCTCAGATACCAAATGACTCTCCATTTTCATTCACAGAAATAATTTGATTAGCAATATGGCATCTCTACATATCTACTGTTGTGCCCTGTAGATAATCAGAACAGGAGGTGTTTTTATCTTCTGTGTAACTTCTATTCGTTTCTTCCCATAAATATATTACACAAATAGTGTAAAGGAACATGTACATTTAAATGTGCACATATGCACATTTAATAACTCATTTTCTGTAATTCTTAAGTCTATTGATTTTTTATTCTATACTATTCCATGTATGGGGAGTATACACCTAAGAAACTGTGTGTGTGTATATATATATATGTGTATATATATATATATATATTCTGTATTTCAGGATCATGTATGAGAAAACTCTTTACTGTATTGAAGCATAATAAATTAGCAAACCCTTGTTTTCAGAGCTTGTCTTAATAGTAACATGAAGCATGAAAAAAATGGTTGCACAGTGTCCTATTTTTATTTTGAGAACTTGATAAAATCAGCTACTATTTATTTCAGTTCTGTTTTACTGTTTTGGAGTTTACAATCTGTAGTGACATTTTTATTCTGGATCTCTCACCATTTATTAACACTTTCTGTATTTGACTCTTCCAAGCTGTGATCTGTAAAGTCTGTTTGGAATCCACTGAAAGAAAGCAACCAGCTATGCATTGGCTTTCCTTGAACATAAGTTTTTGTGTTCAAATACTGGTATGAAAGAGCATACAATGTCCAGGTAAATTATGCCTAAATAATTTAAAGTTTATTTATGTGTAGATACTGGCATGAAACATTTTAGCTATCATAGAGATGTTGACTTTTACTTTAGGATGCTGTCAAACCGGCATGGTATTGTTGTATTATTTAACAAACAACTATTCAATAACAGAAAGTGAAGTTGCCAATTTAGAGTTATTAAATAGCCTTTATTGAGTAAGAATGCATAGGTGTAATCCACTGGAACACATGTGTACATGTGGATGTACCTGAGTAATACCAGTATCTATCTGAACCAGTGACTGAAGATTTCCTTTAGAAGTACCAGAGTGGTATGGGTGCCTTACTGGGTACAATACATCTCATTATAAAACTGCAATTTAAAGCTCGTCAGATGAATCATCAATATATTTTTATACTTCTTCAGAGACTGTAAAGAATGAGTAGCTCAAATGTAACTACTGCAGGTCAGCTGTTGGTGGGAGGTATTGAAGTCATGCTGGTTTACTGATTTGAGGTCCTTCTGGGGCAGATACAGTTACTGCCATGGAAAAACTGGATGAAATGAACCCAAAACTCACCCCATATGCTTGATTTTCCATATAAATACAGTCAGTTGGAGTTACTAAGGTCACTCATGTGCATAAAATTAGGGACATGTTGAAGAAGTTAGTAGCCCAGTAGTGTAAAATGTAGCATAAGATTTTTATATAAAGAGGGAAAGCATTAACTTTGTTGTATCCGAGTAAAAAGTGTAAGTTTATTGCTAGACAAATTTCTAGTCAGAAAAAGACAAAGATATGCTAGATGTTTCATTTTGTCCTTGTATTATGCACTGCAACACAATGAACATTATTTAGGTATTCTTAACTTGGTATTAATTCTATCTTAAAACACAACAGATAAATTACATATTCTGTCACATAACATAAAACTCACAGGTGTTCAAATCCACAACAGATTCTAAAATCTAAAAATATCACACATACAGTTTAAAAATCTGTTTTCCAGCATCTAAGAAAATGATGTGTGGTGGGATTTAGCTTAAAATTCTGACACCTAAGATTTCACATCTACATTTGAGTGCCTAGGAGTGTTACATGACATCACAGTTTAGATGCTCCCATAACAGTCAGTGAAGATACACTCCTTACTCTCAGTGAAGTGTAGAGAGATGCTGAGTTGACTGTTCACCAGATGTTTCCTTTAGGATGAGGCAAATCTTCTTAGCTCAATTGATTACATTGATTAAGGAAGCAATTTGGTTGCCTAAGGTTGATGGCTAGCAACACTTAAGATAACATGATGTATTCTTCCCAATGTTCAGCTACCATATCAGAAAACCACAAGAATCCTTTTAGCTGTTTTCTATTTGCCAACTCCATGCAGATATCTCTGGAGGCCTATACTCATGAACTAAAGAGAAGTTCTAGATTTCTGATGATTGCAATGGATTTTAGACATTACTTCATATGTTGACACCTATAACCCAATTAACTTGCCTAGATATAGGTAATTAACACTATCTAATACATCTTCAGATATCTGAGACATCTAACTATGGCTGGCAGATATGACAAAATACCTGCAAAAGACCTGTATTCTGTACTGGCTGATAAAGGCCAAATATGGTGCCCTGAAAATTCTCAGGTGGCACTAGATGCTGCTATCTAGGCAACTTAGTGATGTTCTAAGATGTAGGTATCTTAAATTTGTATCTCACTGTATCTGTATTGCACTGTACCTGTATTTCAGCTGTAATGTCTAGTAAAGCCAGTCAGTCAGTCATTTCAAGATTGAGATGACATAAAATGGCACAAACTAAAACAGTATTGTTTCAGTTATGAATCATACAATTCTGGATAACATAGTAAAATGAAGGATAGAACACACTGCCTAAACAGTTGTGACCAAGGATAAACTATAACTGAAAACACAGCTCAATTTTGGAGTTCACCAAGTGAAAATGTGACCAACTAAATATATAAGATCTGCAGTAACAGGATGAGCTCTTATCCACCATTTTAAAAATATCCTTAGCTTAACAGATGTCAGCTGTCATTCCAACCTGTATGTCCACAAGCAAATGTAATATGATGTATCAGGAAATGAGATATATCAAGAGGGATAGGATTGTCATGATGATTGGATATGAAAAAGTGGTCAATGAGGTACACAACTGGGCAAACTAAGGCATCTTAGGATGGGAACATGGAAGAAGAAGAAAAGGTAGATGAAAAAGAAGATAACCTACAATAATCTGACACTATCACCTTCTCTATTCTGATACCTTGAGCACCAACTGAAACAGCAAAGATACAAATCTGGCCAGCTTGGTAGCAATTATCTGTTCACATTATTCTAACCCATCGCCTGTTTACAACAAAGGACACTAACCCAGAATACCTGACATGCTATAATATTGTCCTATGTCAAAAAAACAGTGAATCAAGTTTTCTGAAAGTCAAGACCATAAAAATCTGAGGAAGTATCTAGAAATATGATATATCTTTGAATATTTGCACCTACAATTTCACCTAACACAAACATCTTGCAAAAAAACAGAGCTGAACTTTGTGTTTTTACTCATTTATGATTCAGAATTCTGAAGTGAAACAGAAAACACCATAGCATCTTAAGTATGCATATATTTCCAAGTAAACTAGTATGTGGGTGGTTGCATAGCTTGCTTACTTCACTGCATAAGAGCTTAGCTGGTAAAATTCCCACAAGCAATAGTTTCCAGTGATATCAAAAACGTCTTCACAGGAAAAAGAAGTACAGCTTCTCAGGGAGTTACCTTCAAGTTACAGTACAAATTGAGTGTTTGGTTACTTGTACCCCTGGAAATTATAAAGTCAAATGAGAAACTGACACAGATGCAGAGCTAACAGTTGGTTGAGAAACAATATATTATAAGACTAAAGTTAATTCTCTTTAGAATTCAAGCAAGATAATTTGAAGCTTTTTTGGAATATATTAGATGTAGATGAACTGTTTGTAAATGCCTTTAAAGCAAAGGAGATTTTTAAAAATAAAATAACACGCATATGTTGTATAAAAACTCTGCCAAACATTCCTGGTTATTCTGGCAATGAAGAGCTAGCCTTTATCCCTAGGGTGGAAGTCATTGGCTCACAGAAAAATCAAAGATTTTGTTCCAAAAAGTCTTCAAGAATTTATAGACAAGAGATGAGGGAATACAAACAATAGCCAGATGTCAAGCCATATGCCATACATACTCCCTGGAAGATCTCAATCCCATACAGACATAAAATGTGAAAAGTATAACTGATCTGGAAGATATAGAAATGATACTGTTTAAAAAAAAGTGGAAAAGGTGGTCTTCAGTGATGTTCTTAATATTGATTAACATTGAGGAAAAATTATATTCACAGAGAAACATGCTATTCTATGCTTTATTGATATAGTTTCTTTCCCAAGTGTATGCCCTACTGTATTGGTTAATTGATACATTTAACTTATGTCACCTCCTAATTAAAATACAATATCTGTTATTTGATTTTGACAACCAGAAATTACTGGCTTTGTTCAAGTTTGCAGCTCAAGAGCAGAATGCAGTCCAGTGTTCTGATGCTGTTGACAATGAAGGTAATGGTAATTACCTTAACTGGTAATGAAAACTCTTCCAAACTTTTATATAATTTCAAAATGTGTTAGGGAAAAAATATTATATAGCAAGATAATACTCCTTTTACTGTTTTAGGACCACACATTTCAAGAGTATTATGGCTATTATACATTTGTAACTTTATACTAACCAGTTCAAAACTACTTAGGCAAAATTCACATTGACTTTTAATATTTAATTTCTGTATTTGTTGTTCCTGTCAGTGAAGCCCAGATATTTTAAGGTTTAAATGCATAAACATTACAGTTCTAATCACAGGAAGTAGTAATTTTTGTTGAATAGTCTAGCTTATGTTTAATATTCACTGTTAATAATTCACTGAAATTGTCGTTTTAGTAAAAAAATTTGCAAATATGAATGAAATTCAGAATATATTTTGACTAAAAATTATTTAAAATTCTTTAGTAAGTAGCTTGATTTTTCCCTTCCTTCTCCCTCTCCTTTTTTAAAATTTTGTTCCCCCTCTGGAATCAAGAAAAACTGAGACAGAGATATTGATAATGAGCCACACAAGTTACAGCATAAGTTACACTTAGGCAGCATGTAAGAGGCTGAAGGTCAAAACCCTAATGTTGCTAGGGAATAACTAATTATCTCACTTCCCAAGAGAAATTCTTGTGCTTCAACAAAAGCAAAGGTGGTTTTCTTTCCTATCACAGTTGTTGGCTTCTGTTTAAAATAATTAAATATTTGATGAAAAGGGATGGAAATCAAAGCAATCAAATGTCTTAACAGTTATGGTTATGGAAGAATTACCTTTTCTTCTTTTCAGTCTGGTGAAGATGAAGGTATTCTGAATTATTTAGTAGTATTTATTTAGTATTTACTTATCAAGGATTTTCTTTCTCTTAGTATTTATTTAGTAAGCAATTAATAAGGTATTCCAACAGTTCTGACCAATAATTATCATCCCAGAAGATTAGTCTTTGGCTTGTATACTGCTGTGGCAAAAGACAATCCAATTCTATTTCTGCCCTAACTGATGGAAAATAGAGGATCTTGACCCTGAGTTTTTCTAAGAGCTTGTTTCAGTTCAGTTGTTCCCACTTGAAGGGAAACAGCTTTGTTTTTCATTTGAGGAAGCCAGCAGGAAAAGATCAGTTCTCCATGCCAGTTCATTTCAAAGCAGAACAGAAAGGAATTTATAACCTGCTCATCATTGTTAATTTCTACACAAGCTATTAGTGCCTTGCAAATCTTATTGAACATTTTACTTAATGTCTGACTGACAGATGAACGTGGAACTCATTGAAAATTGTTGGGAATCATGCTACAAACCTTAATGCAACCATATTTGTATAGCATCTTCAGACTGCAAGATTATATAAGTTTCTATCCACATATTAAAGATGACTTCCAAATAAGAGCTCAAAGATTTAAACATTATTTTAAGGTTACTACATTCTCAAAGATACAACATAAAATGTTTTCATAAGCCTTGATTTTCACTAAGTGGTGACAATTTTCTTTGACACACTCAAACTCTCATCTGAGTACCAGAAATCGCATGCTGACTCCTAGGTTTTTCACACACAGGACAGAAAACACAAGTAAATTGCTTATAAAAAATTAAGTTTTCAGCATTTTTTAAAATTACAGATGAAACTACATTTGTCCAAGAATGCTACCAGAAACACAGAACGGAACAGGATCTCCTGGGCCAGGCAGTCTCTTGCTCTTGCATGAAGCTATATAATTTTAATTCCCTGCCTCACTTTGTCACGATCTACTTTACAATCAACTAGCTTCCTCACTTGAAATTTTTTGATTGAAAAGCCGTTCCAGTATTTCATGCTCTGACAGCTGCTAGTTTTCTGCTGAAGATACTTGCTTTGCCACAGATAAAGAGGGAACGATTAATAAAAGACAATGTGTGTTGCAAATGACAAGAAAGCAACCTTCATTTGTCTGCTTCTTATCAGGTATGACAACTTTCAGCTTGTCTTATCTTAAAAGTTTCTTTTATTGTATCCCTTCAAAGGACCTAGAAATCTCATGGATTTATCTCTATGAACATTTGCAAGGAAAAGAAGTTAAATTACAGTATGGATCAAGAAACAAATCCCTTAAAATAACTTGCTTGGAGTTGAAGACTGAGATCTATGTAAATATCTTCTTTTTTCTTCAATAAATTATGTAAATTCAAATTCAATTGTGTTAAGACTGGACAAATGGAAAATTCATATGATATTAATCTTTTGACAAAGAGTTATCTTTTACTCTGACATCAGTGAAAAAGAGAAATTCACTAAGGCAAATGAGAATATATGCCTCCACTGTTGGTTTTACCATGTAGAGTTGCCCTGTCACTGCTCTTCGAGGTGAGTTGCTTTGGCAGATGACAGCCCAGTCAGACAGGGAAGATTGCACTGGGGTAGGCCATAGTGCCAGTTCTCAAGCCTGTTTTACTCAGATTTGTCTGCTGAACCTTAACAGCATGCAGAGACACCATAGAAGGATGTCTGTCCTGACATCATTTATCAATTTTTAAAAGTTCTTAACTGCAAAGAACTGTTTTATACTTTCATTTTTATGCCATTGAGAACCAGAGATAGAGTTTGCTTTGCTACAGACTTCAGAAATTAAAATTACAAAATATGAATAGTTTACCTTTCAGAACAACTATACCAGAGCTGGTGATACAACAAGGGAGTGCCTACTCTGACATACACATAAGACATATTTCTTTTGCTGTAGTGTTATTACTATGTACTCATCCTTTATTCTTTAGGTCTAGAAAAGATACTTTATGTTGTAATTGCACATGCTGCCTGAGAAGCTGAAAAAGGAAAATATGCCTTTTAATTTCCAAAATAGTAGTATAATATTTTTGGCATTGCTTTCTATTAATTTACTTATAAATCCTGGTATTGTCTTTCTTCTTTCTGACTGTTGCTTTGTGTCAAGCAGGTATTTTCATTGTGTGAACTAAATGACACTCATTTTTCAGCATTTATCCTATCTATATATGCTTAGAATTTCTCTGATAAGACCACATATAATGAGAAAATGGCAATTCATTCAGCCAGATTTTAAGTACAAATGCTGTCACTAAGGTTAAATAAATGCTTAATAAAACAATTATTATCTATATATTTAAGTTCCTTGTCAAAATAGCACATTTCTAATGCTTTTTATTTAAAAATCGTATTCCTATATTTATTATTTGAAAAATGGAAAGGACCATCATGTTAAAGTTCCAATTAAACATTCAGTCAAAGAAGCAATGTAATTTCCTTAGATGTTTTTCATTCTACTCAGTCATTGGATTTTTTTCATACCTGAATCTTTCACATACGTGTGTCTGCCTCTATATATGAAATAATTGGTCTCTTTTGATGACAGTCCTGCTTTCCTGAACATGGCTAAATACCTGCCTGCTAATGGGAGGTTTTGAATGAATTCCTTATTTTGCTTTACTTGCATGCTCAGCTTTTGCTTGACCTATTAAACTGTCTTTATCTCAGCTCAACACTTTTACCCTTCTGATTCTCTCCCCATCCAACCTGGGGAAAGTGAGTGAGCAGCTGTGTGGAACTGAGCTGCCTACAGGCCTTAAAGTGCAACAAGCCATTATTTCCATAAATTTATCAACACTGTGGTAACAGTAGGCATCACCCCACACCATTGGACAAAGGTGATCTAAACCTAAAATAAATATTTAATTGGTCATTCTCCAAGTGAAGCAAGGAAGTGCAGAGAAAACCTGACAGGTCCCAAGGCTGTCGCTGCTCATACAAAGACTGTGGACTGCTACAAGTGGTTGCAAGGTCATATTAACTCGGTTATGGGGCTACAAATATTTCTAGAACTTTGTGAGGTTATTATCAATTTCAATGTTCCTTTTTCTTTGGAGCTGGGACAATTTATAGGAATATGTCATGGTGTTTTGTTCTATTAGTAATCTCCTGATTATATAAATTCTGAATTTAGGATATTATAAAATAATTTTCTCAAATTTTTCTTCCATTTTCTAGAACCATCATACATAATTGGCCACAGTCCCTGAGCAGCTAATGCAGTTCCCTATAAAACTCACATTTAATTTTTGTTTCTACTTGGATTTAATAATAAACCCATTACCAGTTCTAAGGCTCTTAAATATTATGCTGATCACTGCCAATTGTAGTCCTAGGAACTTATTCACATAGCAGGTGGAAAGATGCCTGGGCTTATTTTGTGTACTATGGGCAACAGCAAATTCAAGCTGACTCCTTGGGCTGTAAGAGCAATGCAAAGGACTTATGTCCTCCTTAGACATGATTACACTGTTGAAAGATTTAAAGACCTCTCAGATAGAAATTTTAAATAGTACTAAGAGGTGCATGGAATCAGAACAAACCCAGTGCAATATGAAACTACAAATTACATTGAGAAAAAAGAAAAATTGTAGTTTAGGAAACAATTTTGAAATAAGTTCCTGAAGAAATATAAAAGTAAAAACCTATTTTTAAGAAGTAAGATAGTATATTTCAGTTATACATAGGATGGGGAAAAAAAAAAAAGAACCCCCTAGGTTTACCAGAAACATATTATTCTGTGAAAACATAAATGATTGATGTCCTTTTATTACCTAGTATAGTTTGGCACATCAGAAACACCAGATTGTCTTATTAGGCACTTATTAACGTGTTAACTTACACAATGTTTTTTTTAATACATTAGAAATGTGATATGAAGAGGACAAAGTTAATAAAATAGCTGAACACTGCTAAAAGGATCACATATGCAATGATGATAAAACACTGTCCTCCCCTTCAAACAAAAAAGTACAGTGACATACAACTTTTGACCACCATGTCATCTTGAATACATTGGTTATAAATTCAGTACTTAGTAGAACATGTTCATGATAAATGGGATCTCTGGTTAATTTTGTTGATGTTACCATTATCATGTAATGGATCAACAATACAATATTAGGGACCATGGCAGGCATTACACACCTTTGGCTGTACTAGATGATCAAAACTAATTAACAATGGAAAATAGTGTTTATGATGAAAAACAACAGGAAATTTAACACTGTCAAACTTCAAGTACAACAGAAATTCCCCAAAAGAAAAACCAGAGAAGGAAAACACAGTAGAAGCTGTTGTTAAAGACCTTCTGTTTGTGCTTAAGAGAATCTTTTAAATTCCTGGTTAAATAATATAAATTGAACTGGTTGCAATTCTAAGGAGATAGACAGCCAAAAAGGTAAGCAGAGAAGAAAAGGCTTTAGAGGCCCTAAAAGATCTAATAAAATTCTGAATAGTTCTCAGATCAATAGTTATGCACCAGTGGTATATTAGCAATTTTTTTTCTTCTTTATTTGGATCTCTACTTTTTTTCTATGAATAAAGAGCTTTAATTTATACATTTATAAATATAGTTTCCTGAATGTAGACATTCCTTAACATGCTTACAATAAGAAATCGAACTTGAAGGTTTGGTAGCCAAAAAGGTGGAATGATGGCAACGCAAGTTCTGCAGCTCTCAGTGGTGGTTTTGAAAACATTTCATGTTCTTGTGCTGCTGAGCCTCAGGGTATTATTTCATGAAAGTGCTAGCATGCAAGGAGTAGGATTTATGCTCAATTTCGGAGGTCCAAAGCATAGGTATGGAAGCCTAAGCTAATTACTTACACCTCTTACTCTAACCAATTGACAGAAGTAGACATCTCTAGAGAGTGATTAATGAAAATTAGACAGATATGTCAGAAATTAAATGGATCACATTTGTAGGTGTTTCTTTATCTCTGTGTAATAAGAAAGGAGAATCTGGGAATTTTTAGTTGCCTAAAAATAAACAAGTAAATTAATTCTATCAATACACTTTTCTTTATGAAAAGCCAAATTATAGATCTGTTTTGTCTTGTGTTTGAGGTTCAGTTGCATACCTTCAATGTTTATCTCCACACATATGACAGTTTCCTGAGTCCCTGCAAATGACTATGTCCTGTCTGACTTCTTTTACTAGTGTTACAGTATTTTTAAAGTCAGTTTCATATGGTACCATGGGTTATTTTTCTGATTTTGGTTATGCCTTTATTCAAATCAGAAGAAATACAGGAAAAAAAAATATAACAATTTTACATTATTTTGAGAGTTTTGTGAAAGCATCCTTGTTATGAGTGTGAATAGAAAAAAGTATAAGATAGCATAAAACATTTGGAAAACTCTTACGTAAAAGTGCCTCTGTTTTATGAAAGGCTCGTTCCTAAATAAAATAGTGTCACTACGTGATTTGATTTAGCTATTGACTTGTGTTCCAGTTTCTGAGAAAAATGAGGACTTTTTGTTTTCTGTTTTGTTTTCTGCTGTATTTGGATGCAAAAAAGTAACATAGTCTTGAAAATAATAGCAAATTATTTTTGCACTCATACTTGAAAGACATTCTGATATTGTGAATATAACATTATTAAGATTCATTATGAAATTACCATGACAATTAAAGTCAGCTGTGAAACACCAGTTCAGGAGTAACTCTCATTTTAAAAGAATATCGTTAGTCCTTGTCATGCAGAGAAATGTAATTAATGTTAATTTAATTTGCATATTCACGGCTTAATTTCTCTTTTTCTTTAATACTTTTTTAATACACCACAATTTTAATACACACACTTTTAATACGTCTTTAATACACCACATTTTTTCAAAAAGGTGACCTTAATAAGCGATTAACATTTTTCTTAAATCAGCCTAAGAGTTGTTAATTATTATTAGTGTTACTGTAAACAAACAAAAAAATCCGTTCTAAAAAGATATTCTCAAAAAGTAGAGAACCTTAAGAAAATTGTAAAAGGTGTATTATTTTATTAAGAGAGGTTGAGGTAATATTAACCACATTAAAATATACATATGCAAATATAGCCACATAGTGCACATGTACTATGAATCTCCTTAAATGGTTCTTATTGACCAACAATTACCATCATGCTGCCCTAGATATTTTTTCTAATCAAGCAGAAAACTCTGAGTCTAGGATTAATTATTTGTAACAAACATATGGGCTAATTTATCTTCCTTCTTCTGTATGAATTATTCAGAATCATATTTCTCAAATATAGTAATTATTCAAAGACTATTTTCTGCAGACACTGGTGAACAGCATGTTCACAAAATATTTATTGTGAGTGTATTTTAAAGATAAAGTCACAGTTCTGTTCTAATATCCATGGGTAAAAATCCATGGAAATAAATCTTCTTACATCAATGTGTAGAAGACCAAAGCAACTGAAGCAATTTGGATGCACTAGGAATTCTCTCAAACACAAAGTATTTCCAGAGCCAGAGAAGCCCAGAATTGAAGTATAAATATTTAAGTTGCTGAATTCATTATTCATTTTATTTGAATATTCTTTGATTACTATAGAAAATTATTCTCATTGGCACATCTTCCTTCCAACAACGCATTTGCTATAATATTCACAAAAAGGCCAATATAAAGCAGTGAGTACGAGTGAAAGGATTCATTTGAAAGTGAATATTCACAGGAAATTATTTTCCCAGCTGGCAGAAATAACTGTGGTAGCTAGCAGTATTTACTGTATATGTGAACTACATAGTTTTAGCCAAGACCCAAAAGCTTTTCTGTGCAAAAAGGAATCAAGGGTCTTATGATATTAAATGAGTTTTATGATATTTCTTCAGTTGCAGTACCATGTGACGTGTGGCTCCATTGCTAAACTAAAAGAAAAATTCACTGTCTGCATCCAATTCTTCTCTGAGATATATGAACATTGAACAATGCAGTAGAGTATAATCACAAGTAGCTGCTAAAGTTGACATCGCTACCGGATATTGTATTTCTATGACAAATTAGCTCTTATTAATAACTTGAGAGTTTTGAAACCAAACCCTTCAGTGATAAGTTTATAATTCAGTCATTATTTTTTAAACTTATGATGTGATGCATAATGACAATAATTAACTAATAAGTTAACAAGCTTCATCATATTCATAGACAATGTAAGTCAGATGTTATATTTCACTTTCCGAAGTGTCATATAAATTTTCTTGTTTGATTGGTTGGGTTTTTTTTACAGAAGATGTAGGATGTTTTTTGTGGTCTTTCATGCTGTGGATTTGGACTCTAACATTCTGATGTTATATGATCCTTTTATAATATTCATCACTGCATGACTAATTGAAGGTTGTTTTAACTTATTCAGGCAGATTTCAATAATAAGACATAATTATTCAGTATCAACCTGTATTCTGCAAGAGGATTAGACCATTTCTTAATGCAATTACTTGAAGTGTTAAAAAGATAACTGAGAAAAAAAAATTGAATTTTGAATGAAAATTTAATTTTCCATTAAATTAATAGAAAAGGAATATGCAACTGTTTCTCTCTTACTGCTGAGTAAGAAAGAAAGAGAGAAAGCACAATAGATGTAGCAGTTATTTAAGCAAAATACACACATAAATAACATTATTTCAGCCATAGTCTGGCCCAAAGAAATTACTGTTTCCTTGCAGTTGTAGAAAGTAGGTTTATAACTATATGTCAAATCTCACACTTAATTTCAAATGTTAGTGGGTAGAATTTTGAGGCTGAGGATTCTTGACTGAAAATTCAGGGATTCCTTCTTCACTAGTTATGCGGAGACTACTATTATTCCTTCTGCCCCTCTTTTGGCACAAGATCTGCTGTTATAGATACAGGTAAACTATTTTGTCTCCTACATATTATGTATACAGTGATTTGTCACTCCTGATGGTTCATTTTATGGAAATTTTAGCAGATTCATTATTTTAAAAAATATTTCCAAAAAACTCAGACACGATGTAGAAGAGCATCGTATAAAAAGCCAGAGGGAGCTGAGTGTACAAAATTTATATTAAAATATCATTTATCACTTCCCTTGTTCTTCATTTTATATTGTATCTACTATGCTCCAGCTATACTGCTTTTCCAGACTGTGGCCATGTTCCTGCATTCTTAATGGTATATCAACATTTGTTTGCATTTTCAGGCACTTATTTTTGGGTGATTAATTTGAGTGTCAAAAAACAAACCACTGTCTTCCAGATACTATTCTGATCAGATTAACTGTGTCATTATCCACAGGTATGAGGTATTTCAATTCTAGCCCATTTCTCACTTTAGATAATTAAGTTGTCACTCCTTTAAGTAATTTATTACAATATAGTATGCAATTGTTTTATTATACATGAAAGCCTGTTACAGGCAGGTTCCCATCAGTGGTTTGTAACTTGATTATGTGCAAGACTGTCAAAAAATAAAATAAAATGTTTGTCACAAGGAAAAAGAATGGAAAAAAAAGTTAGAAAAAAATGATTTATAGCAGATCTAGTTATTTTTGATGCTTTCTCAGAGTTATAACATTTTAAGCTAATCCAATTTACAGAGATTTGTTAATTTACCTCTGAGCAGGTAAGGCTACATGATAATTGTGAACTTAATAAGTTGTCATGTATTGATTAAATAAACAATAAATAATACAGTATTCAAAACTACATCTATTTGTATTGAGTAAGACCTCTTTCTTCAGATTACAATTCATTAGAGAAGAAAGAGATAAAAAGAAGGAAAGGGTTTTCATGATAGAAGCCATTACCGGAACGTGCTGAATTCAAGAATTTAAGATTGTCATTTTCAGAAAGAATGTGGGCAAAGAAAACTTTGGATCCTATCACTTGTCCAAATACCTGTTCCATTGCATTTGAATGTCATTGTATTGGGTTTTCTGTGAGGGGTTTTGGGTTTTTTTTTGGTAGAGGGGGAGAGCTATGGAGATAGCCCTGTAAGAAGCTACTAGAAAGCTCCCCCAGGTCTAAAATGTCAGACTCACCTCTGACCAGGGTCAAGACAATCAGTGGCCCTGGGAATTCATGTATTTAAGGGGGATGCAGTGCATGGCCTTTTCTCTTGCACTGAGTCCAACAAACACGGTCCCGGTTGTGGGCGGCATATCCCTGGCTTTGGCCCAGCCCTGCCTTGCCTAGTCAGCTGGTGAAGGAAGAAAGGAGAGGGTGGAGGAGGAGATGCTCAGAGCTGAGGTTCCCCCTGTAACCTGTGGCAAGAGCGCAGGGCGACCCGCCTGCAGACTGTGGAGGCTCACCAGTGGGACAGACCCACGTGAGAATGTGGCTGCCCCTGAAGAGGCCATGACTCCAGACTGTGTGTGCTAGAGCAGTTCATGGCAAGACCCACATTTGGACTTTTGTGGAGGACTTTTCTCCTGTGGGAAGGGTGCCACTTGGAAGCAGAGGGAGAGAAGGAGGAGTCCTTCCTACCCATGAAGAGGAAAGCGGCAGAGACCGCATGGGTTGAACTGACTGCAGCCCTCATTCCCACCCCACTGCACCACTGGGAAAAGGTGGGAAGGTAAAGAAGCAGGGAACAAAGCTGAGCCCGGGAACAAGGGAGGGGTGAGAGGAAGGTGTTTGACTTTATGATCAGGTTGTATCTCTCATTGTTTCTACTTTGATGTTATTGGCATCAAATTAAAAGTGGTGATGAAAGCTCTCTCAGTCCTTATTTTGTCTAGCTCCCTTTTTTGTGGGCATCGTGGTGCTCAGTTGCCCACTGGGCCTAGACCATGACAGTCATCTTCCTCAACTTCTTTGGGCAGCAGTATTTTAATATAATCAGGATGTTTGTCTAGCTGACTTGCTGGAAGATAATTTTATAGCTGCCTATTTCAGAGGTTTTTACCTTCAGAGCAGATGCATGTTGTCACTGCTATGGTCAAAATGTTAGCCACTTCAGTACTAACCTCTTAACTTTCTGAAGTAATGATAAAATGATTTTCTGGTTGGTTGTTGGTTGGGTAGGATCTTTTGTACAAGACTGCAAGTAATTTTTTATTCCAAGAAACATTAAAGAATGTTTTCTTGTGCCTAGGATTTCAAATAAAATAACAGTTTAATGGATTATATCAAATCCTATAACAAAGACATATTTGTGTATGTTAGGTATTTTCCTCTGTCTTCTGACATTATCACCCACATAATTGGTGACGTTAATTTATATCACCTCAAAGGCTGATCTCTATCCTACAGAATGATCTTTAATACTTGCACAGCTTTTCAATAGGAAAGAACATTGTTCCAGCTTGAGCTAAATAGAACTCATTTTCTATTTAGCAATTTTATTTTTCAGCTATGTCTTTTCTAAGTGGCTGTACTGTCTGAAACTAATGTCATGGTTTTACAGAAAGTGATCACTTCTACAAGTGATAGTGCTTGTATGTTATGGCCACTGTCTCACCATAGGTGCCATATCTGCACCTGCAGGAAGGAGCGGACCCAAAACTGACCAACAAAGTATGCCATCCCACATACATCATACTCAGTATAAAGCTAAGAGATTACGAAGGCCTCGTGCCTTTTCTTGCCCTCCCTCTTGCTCTTCTTCTCATGCGATGACTGAAGTCCAAACAAAACCCTGCTAGTTCATCTGCTTCCAATCCTGATTGATGTCTTCCTGAAACCAGTTCCTGCATCCTGCTCCCACCTGCTCCCGGGTCTGGTATGGGATTTTTCCAGTGTCCTGCTTCTCAGAGCCTCTGGTGATGTAATTGTCACTGGGGGGAGTGGGAGGAGGATTTTATATTTTTATATATACTTATACATATTTGTATATATTTCACTATTTTTCCCATTTACATTATTATCCTGTAGTATTAGTATTATTGTTTTATTAAATCTGTTAGTTTTCTTTTCCAACCTGTAAGTCTCTATCACTTATTCTCTTTCTCTTCCTCTTTTGGGGAGGGCAGAGGGGTTAATAGAGAGCATCTGTCCAGGATTTAGTGGCCAGCCCAGCCCTAAACCACAACAACCATAAAGAATGAAGCATTTGAAATGTATACTACTTCAGTGACCTAAGTTCTTCACTACATCTACTGGGAACAGATACATATGTTTTGAATAAATATTTGGTATAAAAATAAAAATCTGTGTACCTATGCCTCTGTGTATATGTATTATACAGATAAACACACACATTATTTGTCATAACACGTACCTAGAACTGTGCCCTTTGGATGACCTCCAGAATCTCAAAAGGCTTTTAAATCAGTAAAGAGTCATATAAAAGTGGAGAAAAGTAGTGAATGCATTAGAAAAGAGTGCAGTCTAAAAGGACAAAATCCAAAAAGGCCAGGAATGAAAACCACTTAAAACTACCATGAGACCAAACAAAGCAACAAAGTTAGTTTCACATTCATATTAGAGCCAAGAGAAAGACTAAGACAGCTTAGTGCTATTATTTGTTTGAGGGAAAAGTAAACATAATGGGTGGTGCAGGGAAAGCTGAAGTCTTATTTCACTCTTCTCAAAAGAGAGGAAAAAAAAAAGACTAAAATAAAGACTAATTGTGACCAGACTCCAAGGAAAATTAATTTTAACATGGAGGCAGGCATAGGCAGAGTGCATAAAAAAGCTAGCTTTAAAAGTGTACATAGATCAGATGCATTCAAATCCACAGGCTCAGATAAAATTCTCCCCCAGGTACTTAAAGAACTAGCTAATACAATCTTGTAATCATCAGTCATTCTTTTTGATAAACTACTGAGCATGGGGAAAGTCCCAGGGTATTGAAGAAGGCCAAACATAGTATTTATTCTTAAAAGGGGGGTTTTCTTAAAGAAGAACAAGGAAATTATAGATACCAGTCTGATATCAGTACATTGAAAGATTCTGATTTTTTTTTAAACCACAGACTTTGCAAGCTCCTAGGAGAGAATAAGATCTGAAACAAACAGCCAGTGTAGTTATGACAATAACTATAAAATTTCCTTCTTTATCAGAATGGCTGCTTAGGTGAACAATAGGAAATAGCACATGATTCATTGTAATTTTTATATATAGGTCATATAGGATATTTTTATAAGAAAATGAAGAAAACACAGTTCAAATGAAAAGAAACCATTTCTGAAAGAAAGCAGGGCTTTTTCTCAATTCTTTTCTAAAAGCAGGTTAATCAAGAAGGAATCTTATATGGGGCTGTTTCAGCTTAGTTTTTTTTTTTCCATATTTACGCTAAGTTAGATAAGGGAAGATAAAGAGTATGGGCATGAAAATTGTGAGACCCCAAAATAGGAGAAATTGAAAATATCCTTGGGTGAGGATCAGACTTCAGGATGATCTTCGCAAATCAGAGCTATAGCAAAAACACATCAGGAGGCAATTCAGTCAAGAAAAGTGCAAACTACCATTCATGGGAAGCAAAAAAATCAAAGTAATCAATGCAGCTTAGAGACAAACTGGCTATAGCCAGTGGTATGGTAGGCAAAGGTTCTGTAGGACAAAGCTAATTGGAGTCAAGACTACCATACAGTTTCACAATGATTCTCTGAGGAGTATTCTGTATAAAACTCAAGAACTTACTCCCCTCAGTACTGGGAAAGCTTCATCTGCAGTAATATATCCAGTTTTGGGAATGACACAGATGCAAAGAGACCAAAGACAGGGTAAAACATAAAAACATATCTAGAAGATGTTATCTAAGATTTGTTTTGTGTAGTTTTTTAAATTCTAAAATAGGAGTCTGTGTAGAGAACTTGATAATTCCTCTTTGTTTTGTTGTATGTTATAAACAAGTTTATGATTAAGGGTTTTCCATGTCTACATGGGTAAGGACAAAAGAATGATCTTTTTGATTAACAATAAAAAGATATTGCTGGATGTCACAAAAAACTTTCCAATACTGTGACAAGCACTGAAACTGTAAAACTAGGGGAAATTTTGGAAATTGACTTCCTTAGAGAATTTTAGCAGATATTTAAGCAATATAATAACATAAGAATGACTGAAACAGGTTAGTCCACAGCTACAGCTACCCAGGAGAGACAGCATGAACACTTCGATGTTTTTCCTGGGGTGGGTAGGGCAATGTTTTCATACTGTCCTTGCAGGATGGGGGGAAGTGAGTGTGTAGCAGTGGATATAAATGTCTCCCCTAGAATACACACTGAACTTCCAGTATTTTTTGACTCAGGGAATCATAAACAAGGACATTTTGCTTGTGTTTAACTGTCTTGGATGGACTTTTCTTTGGATTTTTCTTGTGAACCCACTTAAAGTTTTTAGCTTGCACAACATACAGTGAAAACACTTTTCACAGTCTTATGTGAACTATCTCCTAATGATAATTTTAAACCTTCCACCTGGCACCTCCATTTAATGCCTATAGGTTCTTTTGAAAAATGCAGTGAACTATGTTTCCCTATTCACCATTCCAGTGTCACTTGCAGTCCTTTCTAACATCTTCTCTCACTCACTTCTTTAGCCTGAAAAGGCCAATCATGTTGAATAAATGTTTGTTAGGGATAGCGTAAGTTACAGTGAAAACTCTCACAGGGCAGAGAGTTAGAGTAGATGGATGAGCTGCTTGAAACCCTCTTAAACACCATGAAACAGAGTGAAGACCTGTATGATTATTCCTATTATTGACATTTCTTCTTACTGCAATCCAAGGATCTTCATCAAGAAAAAGGAGTTATTACCAAATTTCAAGAAGTCCTTTAAATTGCCACCTGTAAGCTGAATGGAAGGAAAGGAACAGTTTCACATATAAAAATAACTTATTCAACCTGTATTTCCTGCATGTGGGTTTGCAATAGCAATTATTATGCATCTGAGGTTGCATATTCTTAATTGCTTAAGATACATGGCACTAGAACCCTCTTCTCCTTTTTCCATGTCCTTTTAGTACTAAACTGCAAGTTTTACACACAATACTTGAAAAGAATTTTGACTTATGCTGTTAAAATAACCTTTGTTCAATTATATTAACAGATTTTGAAAAGACTATTGGCAATAGTAGTACGATCATACTACTTTTTTGTCTTAGGAAGTACAGAAAAAATCTAAAACATTGAAGTATGTGGCTGAGCAAGTCTTAGCTGGCATAATGTGGATTTGACAATAACATTTGGAGTGTCCCATTGATCTTAAAAAATTCCCAATACATAACATATTTTTTCTCTTGAAGAAAATAATGTCAACCATAGATCAGCCCCAGAAAGTCTTTCCCGTGCTCTGTGAATCCCATCTTCTTGTTAGAGGCCTTTGTTTGACAGACATGGATAGATGTACAGAAGAAAAGCCTGTTAGTGCTACGTAATCAAAACTGGGACCTAGTGTTTTTCATATGAGTTTTGAAGCCTTATGAGTATCTATGGGCAAAGCTGTACTTAAAAAGAATGCTAAAGTGTTCTGATTGTCATAGAGGACATTGGGGAGGTTTAGGCAACAGTGCAGATCAGGCGGTTCATGCTTCCACACAAAAATAGACAAAATGAAAGAAATTTTCCCCAATAAACAGATTTTGAAATAGTCACTATCTTCTTAAAAAGCAAAGCCAAATTTCTGTAAATACAAATAACCTTTTAATTGTCTTTAAAATTTTTACAGTTCCTTTACGTTCCTAGAGGTAAAACATCACAAAGTGTCCTATTACCTCTTCAACAGGTCTAATGTATTGCTGTAATGACACTGATATTTCATTCATTTGTTAAAATTACTGCATGTTTCATTGTGCTTATATGAGAGACATCAAAAGGCCTACACACAGGGATTGAATTTTGTTGCCAATAATCTGAATTTTTTTTCCTAGACCTATCCTTTTATACTTTCCTTTTAGTAGCATCATGATAGTCTTATAATAAACAGACTATTTAAAAAATCCTGGAAAAGTATTCATGGCTAAGCACCTTGTACTCATTAGATTTTAGTAACACACCTATTTGCTAGAATATCAAATGATAATAAAAGTTAATTTACATGAATCTGCAATAAGAATTATTTTTAAAACCCTGTTAGGAAAAGGTGTAAAATTATTCTAATTCCTTTCATTGCTTTCATTATTTAAATGACACATATAAATGTTTGTTTTTATTGTAAAACTATATTCCTGCAAACTGAGAATCCAATTTTAAACACTTTTTCTCTCTCATTATTTCTCTTTTAAGTAATTCAGCTGGTTTGTCATTTATATTTTAATTTAAAAAACTCTGTTCTTATTTATTTTGTGCAAAATCTCAGCTTTGAAACAATGTAAATGAGATCAGAATGTGACCCAGGGAAAATGGTTTGCCATCAAAGGATTCACACTTCAAGCTGTGTTATGTAGCTTTCCAAAAGTGACATCTGGCCTCTTGGCAGGCTCCTCAGGCAGCAGTGCTGGTGGCTCAGATATTGCTGATGGGTCTGCCATATGCAGTACCTGCAGTTTGGCTGCTTCAGACTTGCTCCAATTCATTGCCTTACTGAATAAAATTTGCTTTGAATTATCTTCTATTTGAAAGTATTGGCATACTACTACTTTTTTTTTTTAATTTAATCAGAGATGTGGTCAGACAGGAGGGTTCCAACTTCTGTTACATTGGCTTAGCTAAAGAAAACAACTCTGTGATCTAAGAAGATTCCCATGCCACCAGCTGCTGTTAAACAGATCTCCAGAATCTGACCAACACGTCTGTATAACTTTCATAACTCGTCACTATCCAGATGAATCTGGTTTCTCTGTACAGCCTCCATAGCTCTGGAGTGGCCTGGAATCAGCTAATTTTGTTTCCTATTATAGAATGTGGTGTACCTATTCATCATTTCATGAAACTTTGGAAGTGATTAAATGTCAATAATGCTGACAGTATTTATAAATATGGGTTGCATTCAGGGAGTATTTGGCTGTTTGGTATGTTAATAGGATGAAAAATGGAATGAAAGTTGCCAAGACTGACAGGCATGAGACCACAGAAAGGGCCTCGTGTTCCTTAACAGGATGCTTTAATCAAACTGGTTTTCTTCCTTGTCTGCACATCTGTACACAGAAATATGATTTGACAGTTGTATTGCTTTGGCACCTAAAGACCAATACTTATTGTATCAATTGTGCTAAACTCTCTATGCTCATAGAAATTAATACCAACAGCAGTGCCTGACAGCAATTTTCCAAGTGTTAAGATCCTCTTCCCTCTGTCTCCACTTTAAGAACTAGTCACCATGCCCAGATCAGCACAGCAGAGATGCAGGAAGCAGTACATAACTGCTTTATAAGTGTTCTCTAAGTCAATAGTATGAACTCTGAAATAAACTTTTTAATCAAGTTCTTGAAAGATTTTAATCATTATTACATATCCAGCAGTAAATGTGTTAAACACAAAGCCACAGAGAGGGATTACTTTCAATCTAGTGAAACTTAGATCATATATAAAATATAAGCTCTGCTACTTTGAATAAGGATGACGGTACAGGCTATTGCAAATAAGCTATGCACATCATGCTTCTTGTGCATCTTTTCTGATAGATGAAGTGCTGTGAGTTGACCCTGGCTGGTAGCTATGCCCCAACTCAGTCACTTGCTCACTCTCCCCTAGTGGTATGGGGAGAGAATTGGAAGGACAAAAGAAGGAAAAACTCATGGGTTAAGATGAAGACAGTTTAAGAAGTAAAGGGGAACAAAGAAACAAAAGATACAAAGACAATCACTCAACATCTCTCTCCAGCAGGTTGACGCTCACCTAGTCTCTGAGCAATGGCTACTTTGGAAATGTTAGCACAAATTTGCAATGGGTAAATCATGCCTGACCAACCTGATCGCCTTAATTGTATTTGAGAACTGGGGAAAGCAGAGGACATTTGCCTCTCTTGATTTTAGCAAGGCTTTTGACATGATTTACTTATATGCTTGCATTCAAGTTAGAATGTTACAGTATAGATGGGTGGACAAGTAGATGAGTGAAAAACTGGTTAGGTGCTTGATCTCAGAAGTTACAGATTAATGAAGTCTACTCTACCCAGAGACAAGCAGTCTATCCTGGGACATGCCCTGTTTAATGTCTTTGCCAATGACCTAGAGCAGGTAAAAGGGTGTACACTCGTCAGGTCTGCAGATGACAATAGATTGTGGAGTGCAGTTAATACGCTTGAGGGAAGGGCTGATATTCAGAGCCAGAGAAATTATCCAAGGAGATCCATTTTGAAAATCAACAAAAACAAATTCCAAGTCCTATATCCAATATGGACTAATTCCCCACAGCAGTACAGGATAAGGACTGACTGACTGAGGAGCAGCTCTTCTGAAAAGGACCTGAGGAACCTGGTGGGCAGATAACTCAATGTAAGCCCTGCCGCTGTGCCCTGGCAGTAAAGAAGACCAACAGCCTGCTAGGCTGTATGAAGGGGAGTACAACCAGTAGACTGGAAAAGATGGTTTATCCCTTTTTACTCAGCACTCATTAAACTGCATCTAGAAGCCTATGCCCAGTGTTCTGTCCCCCAGTACAAGAAAGACATTGATAACCTGGAGTTGACCAGAGGGCCTCCAAGCTGGTTAGGGCTGGAGGAGCTGTCCTTTGAGGAGATGCTGAGGGAACTGAGCTTGTACAGCCTGGAAAACGGGTGGGTTTGTTGGGGTGATCTGGCAGCTACCTCCTCAGTACCTATGGGGTGGTTAGCAAGAAGACAGAGATTTAGTGCATGGAGGGATGATGAGAGGTAAGGGACAAATTTTCAAACAAGGAAGGTTCAGACTGAAAGTAAGGAGAAACAGTTTCCTCATGAGGAGAGTCAGACAGGGTAACAGGCTGCCTAGGGGTTATGTAGTCTCTGTTCTTTGAGATTGCCAAGCCCTGAATAAATACAACTCAGAGCAGTCTGGTAACTAACCCCATTCTGAGTAAGAAGTTGGACTTGAGACCTCCTGAGGTTCTTTCCACCCTGAATTATCTGGTGAACTTGTTATTCTGTAGAGACTGTCACAACTCAAGGAGCCATTGATAGTTGCTGTGTAGAAAAGCTAAATGACCAGCAAGAGCTCAGTGGATTGGAAGGGCCTCTTCTTTTAACCTCTCTTACTTACCAAACCTGAGTTTTTTCCTTAAAACATTTTTTTTTCTGTTTTTTGCTACAGTAAAATTTACCATTAGAGACTGAACACCCTTTTTATGGTTTTGGTGTCATCATTTCAATAAATCATGGGTGGATCCACTTCAGGGAAGTGAATGTCACTGGGTTCTACAACATCTTAACAGAGGTATAAAGGCTTATAATATTTTTCACTCTTGTATGTTCATAAGAGTCAACTATAGGGGACTTGAGTCCTCCTTTCTGCTTCTGCAATTGTGTGAAAGAATTATTATCAAAAAATGTTTCTTTAGAAAACAGCTATGAAATTGCCTATGCCAGTAATATAGTTAGAGGGGAGAACATGCTGCTTTCCTGAAACTGAGAATGAAAGACAGAAGTTCTCCTGTAGTTTCACCTCTTCAATACATGCCCATTAGCTTACTAGTCTTGCCAGGAATGAAACCATGCATCAGAGCTTGTTACTTTCCTTCACGTACCCAAGCAGACCATTTGTCTTACCTTTCACTTTTTGTATAACGTCTTCTGTGTATTTAAATTAACTTTTTCTATCTGCAGCGATGTATTATACATTTTCTTTTTACTGATAATGCAGCTTTCTTTCAGTACAACACAGGAGATAAAGAGAAGCTTAATACATATATCAGTGGGACTGTATAACCTGATTGCTTGTGATTACAAGGGAACTGGACCTAACGAATCTGACAGACCCTGGCAGCATTATGCTCCGTGTTCTTGCTTTGTCACCTCGATGACATATACATCTCTTGCATGTCTGAAACATAGTCTTCCTTCCTTAAGTCATAGACAACCTATAGGACAGAGCTTTCTGCTGGGTAGGGTATGTGTTGGATCTGGCTGAGATGGAGTTTATTTTCCCCACAGCAACCCTCATAGTGCTGTCCTTCATATTGGTACCTAGAAAGGTGTTGATAATATATCAGTGTTTTGGCTACTGCTGAGCAGTGCTTGCCCTGCATCAAGGCTGTTTCTCCAACATTCCCCTGTCACCAGTAGGCTGAGAGTGGGCAAAATCTTGGGAGACAGCTGACCCAAAACGACCAAAGGGATATTCTATACCAAATGACATCTTCTCAGCAATAAAAGCCAAGAAAAAGGAGGAGGAGAGGGAGCATTCATTATTACAATGATTGTCTTCTGGAGCAACCACTATGCATACTGAAGCCCTGCTTCCTGGGAAATAGCTGGACAATGCCTGCTGATGGGAAGTACAGAATAAATCTTTTGCTTTCCTTTGCTTCCACACACACAGCTTTTGCTTTATTTAACTTCTTTTATCTTGCCTCATGAGTTTTTTTCCATCTTATTTTCTCCCCACTCCCACATGCTGAGGAGGGGAGTGATAGAGCAACTTGGTGGGCAATTGGCATCCAACCAAGGTCAACCCTCCACAAGGTAATAATATATTTTATATATCTACAAAACTCATTATTTTATTTTATGTTACTCAGAGTTAAAATACAACTTATGTGTTGTCAGTAAAATATATCCATTTTAAATATGTGTTTGTAAAATGCACACTGTGGATAAACTTTCATGTGACCACCTTTCCTGTTCAGTGTTTGTTCTGATATCATGCAGCAGTATTCAATATCTGAATATGATATGCTTTTATCTAATGATCTGGAAAAAATATGAGGTATTATATTATTTTGAATTATTTATTAGTATTAATGATTATGCAAAAAAATAAATCTAAATATATATGCTAGCTATTAATACATAACAAACGTAAGAGATTTTCCCCCATGTTTAACTGACTCTTGTCATGCTCAAGATAATAGGCTTAGGTTTTGGTGGAGTATGCAATTAGACCTCTAGTCTAAGTAGTCAAAAGACCCAATCTGCAATATCTGGAGAGCAGGAGATAGGAAGAAAATAATTTAACTAATTTAACTATTTATCAGTAATAATTATATAATAATGCATAAGATATATAACTAATTAAAATATACAACATGCTATGTTTTATATATTCTATATCTTACATTGTACATGTGTATATATAGTGGCATGTGTATGTCTGGATATGCAGTGATATGGACAGGAAGAGACAGTGTACCCTCTGGAACACCCTCACCTAGCTCCCTCTCTGCAGAGACGGTTTGCCTCCTCAGAGGGACTGTCTCACTGTCAAGTGCCTCATTGACTATAGTGAAAGTCTAACTTGTAGAAGAACCTCAACATTTTCTGCTTATTCACATGCCACATCATCTTCTAGCAGGCCTGCCTTAAGAGTGGAAATTCATAGTTCTGATACAAGTGATCATTTCCTCTGCCCATAACCTAGTACCAATGTCGAGGCATAATTAATTGTCTCAGTGTGAAGTATAACATATGATGGATATACAGAACTGTTCTTTCTTTAAACAATAAATTTCTAGTTCACAAGCAACATCTCAGAAGCAAACATGACAGATGGTAATAAATGTAAGTAACCACTCTGAACCTGGAGTCTCATTATTTTTAAACTAATCTAGCAATGGCATACTCAGGAGCTGCTTTAAGATAGCTCCTGCAATATAGGAGAAAAATTTTAAGAAAGAAGAATTCTTTCTTAGCTAAGAACTTTGCCTTTGCTACTGAGGTTTTTTTAGTTTCCTGTCCTATCTGAAGAAGCCGGTTCCTCATTAAGAAGCAATTGTCTGTCAACAGAATTACACTGATTTGAACTGTCTGATGATCCTTCTGGATGCTAGTAAGCACCTATGATTCAGGAAGAGTTTTCAATCACAGTAAACACCTAGTTCTTTGGCCCAGAAGATTATTGCCAAAATTAAACAGTTTTCATGGACAACTGTCAAACATTTTATAAAAATGTACAGTGGTTTTTATTATTTTATTTGGCTCCACGGAACATTTGCAGTCTACAGCTTCTCAGAAGTGAACACTCATGTTAATATAAATGGTAAATACTGACAGCAAATACAAAGCTGCTTTGAGGTCATATTTTAACAACCATGACCTAATCAACACATCCTAACCTAAGCTGTATTTCCATCAGTAGTACACAAAACTTTTTTATAGGACAGTATTATCATTGACTAGGTACTCTGAAGATAAAAATGGTAATGAATAATCTTATATTGTTTTTTTACAGACTAGGCCAAAGAGATAACTATATAAATACCGAGGATGCAAAATTTTGGAATACCTCTATAGGCCCACAACCCTGCCCATGAATATGACCCCTCATTGATTTTTACTTTCTTGTGAGGTTGGTTCAAATCTCAGACTTTATCTTCCTACTTGAAAAAAAAAACAAACCAAACCAATAAACCAATGAACCAAACAACAACAACAACAAACCCCCCCCCAAAAAAGAAAAACAAAAAACCCCAAAAAAACCCCAACCAAACAACCAAACAGGATAAAGAAAGCTTTCTAGAACTTCCAAGGAAGCCACTCTGTTTTCCTGAGGCAACTCTGCAAGAGAGCTTCCAGTTCATGAGATTAAATGGGAAGATGGGAAGGAAGAGAGGAGCCTGGGCTTTAGCCAGTGAGTTGTTCCCACACTACACTCTTAAAATTGCATATTGCCTCTCATTCAGCCTAGAGAGAAAAGTTTCATACCAGAGTCAGCGTCATAATCCCTCCTAGAAGAGACTATCAGATATCCTTTTCGTCTTCTTAGATGGCTTTGTCTGACCAAGAGCTGCACTGCCATTCCCATATTAGGTAATCATAGTATATTCCGTCTTTATGAAACAACTAAACAATATTCCATCACTTTATACATCTCCCGTCTATGATGAGGCTAGCAGCTTTCCTTACCTTAAAAGATCTAGGTTTTTTTTTCTTTCGGTGTATTTGTACAGCTGTTGTCAATGCAATGGAGAAGTTATATTCTAGCTACAGAGTTCCTGTGATACCAAAATCCTACTGTAATCTAATAGGAATTGGACAGATAAATTCTCTACAGCATTTAAAGTGTACTATCCATGTATACTACTTGCCACAGCTGTTTGTCCTCCATATTTCCTAATTTGCTACTATTACATTTATATTTCCTCCCAGTATAATTGTATGTTTGGTTTATATTTTTTCCTGTTAAGAAAATGTGTAAAAATTACAACTCAACACTCTGTACTAGTACAGTTAAACCATGTGATACTTTTCTGTTAAAACATCGGATCTTCAGCCAGTATAATTCAGTATAACTCTATAAAATTGAAGACCTACCATGACTGAGACATTTGAAAACCTGGCAAGCTATTGACCTCTTCAGTGTTTTCACTGAGAACTTGAACTATTGAATGCCAATATTCTTTTGTCTATTAAAATTTCTCATAAGTATTTAAGTTATAACATACTTCAATTAAAATGAAAATTTATTTTACTGTAAGTTACTGGATATATTTAAGTTTCAGGTTCTGATACAATTCTTTCTCATGAGGCAAGGAAAATTAGAAAATTTTCCTAATATATTAGAGAATATATTAGAAAATATATTTTCTATTTTAACTTTTGTGAGTATACTTTACATTCCATAAACTATTAGAAATGTTTTCTAAAAAGGGGTAGGTGTCTCATTATAGACTTGCATGGATTGTTGTCAACTGCTGTATAGCTGCAATTTTAAAAATACAAATTTTATGAAAAATTACTTATTTGCCATTTCCCTTCTCCTTACAAAAAAATTGCAGTGTTCTTTATTTATACATTATTCACAGTGTCACAGTGGTCTTAAATTCTTTAAAAATGCAAGATATTTAAAATATCACTCT
>NW_010198196.1:62608-64536 GCF_000695765.1 Mesitornis unicolor
AATCAGAAAAGAAGCATAGCAATAACTCATTCCTTCCTACACAACATAAACTTGAGTCAATCAGTCTGACACGGGAAATTATTGGCTATTTTTGTTACACAACTGAATCTAAATCAAGGTGTGACTGAATAAAAGATATTAAGCAAATACTAGAAATCTTATGATTGAGTATCAGATAACATACAATTAATGAATGAGTAATGTGAATAAAATGGAAAAAAAACCCAACACTGGGAATGGCTAGTAAGAATGAGAAGTTAAAAAAAACCACAACAAAACAAAACAAAGAATTACAAAAACCCAAAGACTGACTTAATTAGTATTAGGAAATACTGGATAGGTGACATCAGGCCTACAAGATTGTGACACTACAGTGCTCAATCCATCAGTCCAGGATCCCATCATCCCACCACCCCTGTCTTTTTGGCTACAGAAGTGAGTTCATCTCCTGTGGTATGGTAAGAACAACAGGCTGTTTGGTTTGGTTTTTTTCCCTGGTTTAAATTTCAATGATCAAGGGCAGGGTTATCCAGTAGGCATCCAAAGAATACCAGTCACATTAATTAAATTACTTACTTCGTTTTTTTCAGTATCTTGACCCTGCTTTTCACCCTTCCTTTCTTCTCCTTGTTGGTTCCCGTTTTTGACTTCTGTTCCAAAATTTGATGTTTCTGTTTCTGTTACCCTCTGTAATGTAAGATGATGTCACTGATACTGTTATCTAGGTTGAGTTGGTCTTGCAAGATTTTACTCTACAAAAAGCACCCAGTCTTCCCTTCTAACTATCCATAGCATTCAGCCATTTGTCATATAACTTCCTCTTAATCATCCCACCAGTTTTTCACATTCTTTTCAGTTAGCTTAACCTCAGTTCAGGTCCTAGTCACTAGCCTGGACATTTTCTTGCAAGCCCTGACAGTCACTAGGAGAACAGAAAATACCTTTCAATACAACTTGAGGGTGTTTAAGTTCAGCTATGATGTTGCAATTAACTTCAACATGTTATGATGTTCCTTCCATACAGAGTGTCATCCTGAAACAAGCTAACAGTGGGTTGATAACAGTCATCAAGCCTGGCCATGGAAGAGAAGCAGTATGAATAGTACTTAGATAAAGTCTGATATTATATATCATAAGTCACATCCAGAGCTGAAGAGCCATTGATTCTTCAGATAAGGTCATGACATTCCTAGGACTACCTTAAATGAGAAAAGCAGACCATATGATCCAGAAGCTGTAAACTATGACTTCTTGGAGCCTATGGATGTGACAATCCCATTTTATCTCCCATTCTTATCACTAACAAACCTGTTATCTTACTCAGGATGTGCATTCACACATAGTGACTTTATTTTCTATAGCAGCTGAATTCCCCTTTTCAGCTCAGTTTCAGTGAAAGAAAAATACTGCAAAGTTTAGGCTCAGTGGAAAGTAGATAATAAAAAACTAATGACATATCTGATCAAAAAGGATGTTTCTAATTTCTGTGGATGGATATAGAGAGAGGCGCAAGGAGATAGTGATACTATGAGAAAGATTAATTTCTGTGACTTCCAACAACTTCTGAGAAATTATCATTCCTAAATATAGAAACATGAACATCAAAGAAGAATCTTTCATGCTTTCAAGTGTCAGAAAAAATAACCCAACAAAATCCACAAGTAAAAATAGACATCCAAGAGCCAGTAAAAGAAATTTAGAAACAAATACTTACAGTTTTTGTACCCACCTCCGTGTTTGATATACAAGAGCTTTCAGATAGGTACAAATTCTATTTTTAATAAAGATGTTCATAATTACATTATTTGCAAGATTTATTTTTCAAGAGTTATAAAGCTATTGCAACAACAATCTACTAGCCAAGCTTTGTTTGAAAACATTGTTGTGGCAGGCCCTCTTAGTTTTTTTTAAGGCTCTTTTAGATTTGT
>NW_010198196.1:64567-65083 GCF_000695765.1 Mesitornis unicolor
TAGTTTGATTTAAGGCTCTTTAAGATTAGTCATAGTATCTTCTACCAATCAGAGTGAATAGTCTCACATAAGTAGTCTAGTCATTTTAAAGCTTCAAATCACTAATTCTAGCAAGAACTAGAACACATAATTTACCACATATATGATGAAAAAAATATTTATACACACGTGAACATCTGAAGTCTTGGCTGGCAGCAAAAAAGCAATAATTGAGCTATGTTGAGTACCTGCTCCAGACAGTGCACAGAAATATGCAGCAGCAAATTATCATAGTGCCAGATCTCTTCTTTTCCTTACCCAGTGGCTGTTCTACTTGCTACAACCAGGAGACAGAGGACACTCAAGCTGTGCAGTAAGCATGTCTCTCTTGGGAAGAATAAATGGGATCTACCCCTCTGTGGCAGATGCACCCACCCTACTAAAGACCTGAGAAAGACCCAATACAAACAGTGCTAAAGTTTCTGGCCCTGGATGCGCCAGGACTGCCTCCCCTCTCACAGCTCATGTCTGGTCCAC
>NW_010198196.1:65135-73685 GCF_000695765.1 Mesitornis unicolor
ACACAATCATGTATTGACCACAGATCAGATTCGACCAGGGTATAAATGGGGCCCCATCGAAGGACTCATTTGAGCCAGTCCTCCTCAGAGCAGTGGGTCTGCAGTCAGGGACTCTCTCCTTGAGTTGGGACGCCATATAAGGTAACTTCTCAAGATTGAGAGCCCTCCCTTTTTTGGTGAGCGAGTGAGTGTACATTTTGGAACGTTTGGCCAAAAACTTAAGAATTCTTAACTCAGCCGTGTCTAGTAATATTCCCAACCAGCATATCGAACCTGTATTTGTTAAATGTCAGTGGAATGTTGTTTTGGTGAATGAAGTTTTGTCTGCTTAATTTCAGTTGCAGATTAAAGCTTGTTTGAGTTCATTATTTGTGTGCGTGTAGCCATTTTGGTGTGATTCCGTGACACCCTCCAATCTTGCCTTCAACAGCTGCAACACCAGAAAGTCTTTGTCTCTGAAATGATCTTCCAGTTCTTCCCCTACCTCATGCTTCTTCCTTTCTCCTTTCCCTCTCACAGGAGGAATATTTAGTCCCTGTGAGTGACTCTGGGTTCCAGGATGGAAAATGAGTTGCTGACCTGGAAAAGATGAGAGGCAGGAAGTACCCAACAAAGTTGTCAGAAGCCATTGTCTTTCCCCTGATCTCCAAATTCCCTGACCACGAGCCAGTAGAGAAAACCCTCCACAGATTTCATTTTCCAGTCTGGAAAAGCATTTGAGTTCAAATCTCGTCTTCTGGCAGATGCTACAATCATAACATTTTACTCAGAAAGGAATAACAGTAAAATCACTACTTTTTCTTCTAGCCAATGGGACACTGTATACTAGCTATCACCTCTAAGGTGACGAACTCCTTGGTTATTCTACATAGACAGGTTTTCTAATATGTACTTTTGAATCAAGTATGTCAGTCCCAGAGCAGGATGCTACTGTTCTAGCTCCTTCTCAAAGCACATCTCAGAAGATACATCTCTTCTGGATTGCGCTTCAGAGAAACAGTTCTCTCTGCATTTGCTGCAGTCAGACATAATTAAAATAATTTCATATTTTCAGCCTTTAGAATGCTTTTCTCCAAATATTCTTGTTCCTGGATTTATACTAGTTTTATAAATATCTTGCCAGAATACGTGCTCTGTCATGTTTTCTTCATTTGAGCACAACTTCTGTTTGTTGAAGGATGTCTTTTTGTCTCTATTAACCTCTTTACTGAGACATTTCATCATTCTTACTGTTTATTTGTCCCTTTTGGAGCCTTTTTCATTTGATTATTTCTGTTTGCTAATATTATTGTTATTTTAAACAATCTCCAGTGCATATATGTTGCCAATTCAACTTAACCTTTGCATTTCCTTTTAACTAGCATTGTCATTTTTGTGTATTTCCCATTTTATACAGTTCAAAGATATATTAAGGGTTATTGCCTTCTACAAGGATTTTGAGATTGAATACATCTGCATTAGGACTAACACCATGGTTGATTCTCTTTTGGCTCTCTAAAATGTTCAGTGCGGTAATATACTGTATTGGAGAAATGTATGTAAATGATCCAAATCCTTTCAGAATGCAAGGGTTTAGCAACAAGCCTTTTCATATTATTTTAGATTTTATTGTTCCATTCTTTCTGTTTACACACAGGCATTTTACTGTGATGCTTAGAGTAAAGTATGGTCTTCTCTGCAAGCCAGTTTCCTCTGTGATCAGTAGAGACCAAGTGCCAACTTCTAAGGAAATTAACATCTTAAGCAGGCTGAATACCCTTCTGAAGGTGGTAAGCCTTTTTTGTTGACTATGTAAGGACACTAGAGAGAGTATGTTCTTAATTTAGTCACTACAGCTAAGTATCTAAGCTTATGTGGCATGAGTCCAGGCCTAAGACCATGGATTTTAGATAGATAAAAAGTAAATACAGATAGTGACTCCAGTTGCCAAAATTATTTTATTCATTTTAGCTATTTTAAAGTGTTAGCTTGAACATATAACCTACCCAAAATACAAATAATCTAGAATTATATGTGAACTAGATTACTGAACCGTTAATGTTAGTACTTTTACAGGCAGATGGACAGTGTATGGATGATATATATGAAATTTATCTAGTTAACAAAACTATTCTTTGCTGTATTTATTTAAGATATACCATGACACAGTTAAAGTAAGGTTCAAAATATGGCAAGAATAATATCTTTTGAATCAACCCTGTATACATCTTGAATAAATTTGTGGAACACTTTGCTCAGAAAATAATTTTACATTTAACAATATTCAACTAGTTAGGTATAAAATATTATTAAAATATGTAGCAGTTTTGATGCAACAGCAGAATGAACAATAAAGAATTTTCATACTAGAGGAAAGTTACTGAAGGAAGTATGTACTGTTGCACAAGCCCTACCTGTCTGTAATTACTACATTTATTGCATTATTACTTGTAATCAATTTGGAATTGGTACAACAATGTTTCCAGATATTGAGTTTTCTTTAGGTTTATTTTCAAACCTCTTTAGAGAAGCACAGGTAGAAAAAAAAAGCATAACAAATTGTTATGGAAAGTCTAGCTCACTAAATATTTTGACAGAAGACAAAAGAGTTCAGAATGTTCAAATACTATTTTGCAAAAAGTAAAGAAGACAGATTATGTTCGGGTTGGCTTGATGTTGCAAAAGATAGATGGAGAGCAAGCTGGATGAATTTTCCCTAAGAGGAAGGCCAACTAGAAGACTGCAATCTGTTTTAAACCATTTTGAACTTTTACAGTCACTTATGGTTTGTTCTGATCAATCCAGAATGGAATAGCAGTGCACAATGCAGGGTCAGCACTGGTGCTCTCAAAATGCCTTCACTCCTGGCAGGTCCATGGTGGAAGTTACACGCTGAGGAGACAGCCCCAGACACAGCCCCTGTGGCAAGGTCTCGGCAGTTACCCTCCGTGCACGTGTAGTGCATGCTTAGAACAGATGTGAGCTTGCTTGCTAGCACATAAGAAATGTACACCAATGGTCATGGGACCACACAGCAGAACAAATTTAAAAACTAGTTCTTCTTTACAACCAAACTAATCACTAGCACAGATGTATACACTGAGTCAAATGCAAGACCTTCTTGCTGCACTGTGGTGTAGTATAAATACTAACTAATGGTCTAAAAATCTACTGCTAATTTTTCAAATAGGTATATATATATAATTTACCATTAAGGTCTTTGTCTTAACATTTAACATTGGCTTCTCTATCTTTTAACATTTTCTTTTTCTTTGATTCTTTGAGCAAGTGGAGATCACCAAAAAGAAAGTTTTTTATTTAGTACTCAGTAGTTCATATTTCATTCTTCCAGAATAGTCACTTTATAATAGAGCAATCACAGTGTAAATGTCAACGAAGAGACTGTTTAAACTTTGCAAGATGGAGGACACATTTAAGTTGGAGAATAAGGGCAAAGATGTACAATTACACAAAAATACGCAAAGCTTCAGCAAAAATCCAACTCGGTTTAAAAAAATGAGTAAAATGTAAATGCCATTTAAAAACTCCAACATTTCTCTATTCAAATGAGAAAAATAGAAATTGCTACATGAACAAGGAGAAATGAAATACTGAAGTGTGTCAAAAATTATTTGAGAAGCAACTAAAAGCAAAAGGTTTTAACAGTACACTGTTAAAATGAAATACACTTTTAAAATTAAATTATTAAAGGGTAAAAGGAAACTCTAAGGAAAAATCATCTGTTTCTTCTTTTCCTGTCTGAAGTATTTGTAAATGGCCATTCTTGTATACCAAGAAATCAGACTAAATGGACCTTTAGCAAGGCCTACTGTGGTAGGTTTTGAATCTCAGAGCTCTGTTATATCAATATGGGACAAAGTTCTTAATATAGCCTGAAAAATCTGCACCAGAAAAAACAAAGCTACATCTCTATTTCTCATTTGAATCAAGAAAAAACAAAGCAAGCAGACAGAGACCTCAGAATAGAGTATTGCAATGTTAATAAGTTTAGTTAAAAAAAAAAAAAAAGGCATGCTAATTAGAGTGATAAACAGTCAAACCGGAAGGCTGGGACTCCAGCAACAGTTTGAGCACCCAGCAAACCAAAGCAACCTAACTCGAAGCAGTAGCTCTGGCCCTGTAACATCTTAATAGCTTTACTGAGAGCACACACAACAAATTGAGATTAAAGCACAACAGACCCAGCGAAACATTTTCTGGAATTCCTGAGTGAGGAAGCAACCTTTATCATTGTACTGTTGTTAGAATGATCTCCAAGTCAAAAACTGCATTTGCTTAAGAAATCAGTTTGCGAGCATTATCATAGAAACAATGCCTCTGCTTCTAGAAAATGCTCATTTTGAGTGAGTAGTCGAATGGCTTAGAGGGTTTTGAATACTTAATTGAATGAATATTTCATACAAATTCCCTGTGGTACAATAATTTTCCCTGATAGCTACCAAATCTCCAAAGAAAATGCTCAATTTTTTACAAATGTGCAGAGCAGGTAAACTAAGCTATTGACATGTTTTTAAAAATATTTAACTAATGCCTCTTTCAGGATTCCTCTTAATTATTTTTTCATATAAAATGCTTTTAAATAATCTAATTAAACATACTGTTTTGCATATTGAGCATTTTTTCCTGCTAAAATTTTTATTTTTGTGTGAGAATTGTTTTAAAACTTTATACCTATTGGAATTGTTCAAATATTCAATCCATTAAGCTTCCCACATTTGTTATGGTAATCAATTTTTTTTTTTAAGGAAGCAATGAGTATAGTACAGTTTGGACATTGTGTACATTAAATTGGTAAAGAGTGCTGAGATGAGTTCCTTATCTTATGTTGCAGAAAACATGATTTTCTATCACTTTTGGTCCAGTTCTTCTTATAACAGTTAGAAAAATGTATGTTTGACAGTTCTCCTTTAAGCAAAAGTATGTCTTTTAATTTTATTTTAAGCCTTTCATGATCAAATATGTATGTGTATACATGTTTGCAGTGTTTGTAGGGACAGCACTGGTTCTTGGAGCTGACATTGATACCAAATGCTTTGATCACCGCACACACCTCTAATACAGTTAATGCAGCCAAAGGAAACCATAAATTGACATAGGGAATGCAGTTTTAGGATACCAAGAACAAGAACCTTCCAGCACCAGCTCTTTGACATACTTGGCTCTTCTGCTTGAAGCAGTTGAGTGCTGTATGCTTCATCAATATTCATGGAGGTTTCTGTCCACCAGAGAGGAAAATATGTCTGAGATTTAAACAAATCTGTGCTCTAACAATTCAGATAAGATGTGCTAGCATGCTTCTCTGTCTTTTAAATACTAATGAATGCAAGCCCTTACCCTGTAATATAGTATGAATGCACAGAAATTTACATCAGTATTTTCACTGTATTTTCCACCACATACAAGAAATTCTGGGAAAAAACAAGGAGACAGATGAAATCAATGTATGTATTTGCATGTTTGTGTATCTGTATACATGTGTGTTTGATTTTGTAAGTAATTTGCCTATACAAATCAAAGCAACCTTTTTTCTCACTTGAACATAACCTTCATTTAAAGGACATTCCATCTTTTAAACTTATAAATGTGCTTACATGCTATTAAGAAACTTTCATCATTAAAAAACAGTAATTAATTGTCATTTTCATGCATCAGATAGCTTTAATCTGCTGGTTTAAGCTTTAAAATCTAAAGGAAGTACAAAATAAAACTTCTGATCAGGTTAGAGTTTTTGACAGGGAACGCAATACACTTGAACTAAATATGTAAGTTGAAGCAAGATGCAAAACAACCACTTTCACCTAGGAAGCTGAAGAAACGGAGTTGCACATAAAACAGACAAACACCTGAAAAAGGTGGAAAATTAAATTTAAAAAGTTAATTTAAAAAAATAATTTGGAAAATTAATTATCTGAAAAGAAAGACTGAGTGAGTATGCAGGCACCCCAAAGCAGGCAGTAACAAAGAAGAAAGTGAGAGAAGGTAGTGGTGCACTGGCCAGCTTTGTAGAAAAGGGTTCTCTGCATAAGCAAGTTTCAAGACAATAAATAAACCTAATATGTATGAAATACTGCTGTGCACTTATTTCTCCCCCTCCTCACAACTGTTCTACAGAACCACATTTAAGCGCTCAGCAAAGATTTTTCCATTGCTTTCACTGTGCAGTACTAAGCCATTCTTTGTGCCATATTAAGTGGCAGTAAGTACCACCACAAACCTCTATGTGGCAGAAGTAAGCAGCTGGGTGTTGATAGCAGCATATCAACCGCTGATCTGTAATGAGAAGTTCCCTAGAGTACCCACTTCCCAACACTGTAAATGCAGCAATTTGCATGTTGCTCAATTAATATGTCATTCCTTATTTATGTTTTCAGTCTTTACATATTTTACATCCATGACTGATGATGTAGATACAACAGTACAATAAACACATTAGAAATACCAGATGGGTGGGTGGATGAGATTAGATTATCTTTGCTGTCACCACCATCACAGATCAATCAGATACAGTCTGATCAAACAAGAAATCCACTTCCACTTAATTAGCATATCCTCACTGTACTGTAGTTTATTGGGAGGTACTGTTCCATGGCACAATTTATTAAGATGAAATGCTATGATGAAATGCTGTAAGTGCGGCTTTATCTGCTCTTCCCTTAGTATGCTTCCTAGGACAGTCAGCCAGACAACATTAATATTTTTTGTTTGTCTCCAGATAGTCTGTGTCTGAATCAAAATCTGTGAAACTCCTAATCTGTCTCAGTGACGGCTCCCATCAGTACAACTCCACTCCCAAAACAACCCTAAAAACCTCACTGATCAAAACAATAAATAGGCAGACAAACTCTAGCTTCATCTAAGCCACTCAGAGATTTGAAAGACCTCTCTTGGCCCATTAGAAAGAAGACTTCAACATTTAAGTTGTATAGGGTATTTCTGGCAGGGATAATGACTCAAGCCTTGCACAATTATTTTAGGTAGCATGTTAAATCTTTTTTGGGGTCCTACAAAGAAGCCAGGTGATTTCGATACTTGTTCTTCTTGTTATAAAGTAACTCTCTTCTGCTACATGACGAATCAGATCAAAGGAGAGCATGGTATTAACATGCAAAGCTGAGTACAAAAGACTTAATAAAATGCCATATTTGCTGATCTAAATCTTGGCAAGTGTTCTAAAAATTGGTCATAATATACAATAATTTCTCAGGATATGTCATAATTTTTTCCCCATGCAACCTGCCTTTTTTAACTCCATGACTACTGGTATAAGCTAGGCATAGAGATTTCTTTAATAGAGATTTATGTGGTTCCTCTAGTGCTTTAATGCTTTAATCTTTGCTTCCATAGTTTCCTCTCTATCGCATCTTCCTGTTAGAAACCTGTCAACCCATCTCATTCATTACATTCTCACATTCCCTATGATGTGCTATGATCCTATGTATTTTTAATAAATTGGATATAGGGGAGTGAGCTATCTCCTCAAAAGAGGTTGAAGAAAGCTTTTATATCAGTCGTAAGATTATTTGTCTCTGTCTCTGTGGTTACAAATATATACTCTCCATTTTCTACTAATACATCTAGGTAATGTATCTGGTTCATACAAATGATGCAGTAAATTTTTCTCAAATATTCTAGGAAACTTTCCAATTTTACCCCTTTCCTTTTTTATCGTATATATTGACGTATTAACTTGCCTGAACCACAGACCTACCTTGAGCTAAAATTGTCAAACCAAGTAAGTCCATCTAATTGAGGATTTCTGCATTAAAATGTACAATAAATTTTATTATTATTTCATTATTATTATAGTGCATTTAATTGTGTGTGCATTTGTGTAAATATATTGTTAAAATGTAATTCAGAACTGTCTACCCCACCAGACACTTATTCATGACCCATTTTTCTGCTGCGAAATGCTGAAAAGGTGAGGATTTGATTCTTTGAATACTGAGCATGTGCGAAGCTTGCAATTTAATGCTAGATGCAGTGGGCTCAATCAAGGCACCAGCAGTATGCTGTTCAACTGATTAGGCAGGAGTTGCACCAGTTTCACTAGAAATCAATAGAGAGACCAATGTGTGAAGAAAGGCAGCACTATTATGTCCAGAGCAATGTGAAACCCAGTGAAATATACAGGGAACCATCATCAGAAAAAAGGAATCGTATTTTTAAAGTCCTTAGGAAAATGCTTTCTTTTTTGCTGTAGTTCTAGGTACTGAAGGTGTTGAGGCTCTAATAAAAAAAGTAGGGGGTTTAGGTTTTATAGAGAAGAGGTAGTGCCAAAACATCTTCAATATTTACATCAGCAAAGCAAACAAGAAAGCTCTATTGAAAAACTGCTCCAGGTAACTTTTCCACTCTACACACAGCTGTTCCTAGGCTTAAAGAGATAGATGTATAACTACCATGTGTTAAAGCTGCTACAAGGGGTCATTAATAAAAAAAAATATCAGCTCCTACAAAGGTAGGCGGTAGGTAGGAGAAAGGTAGGTTCCTGCTGTAGTTACAATACTAAAGGATACTTACTGAGCAAAAGTACTTCCTCAGCAGTTC
>NW_010198196.1:73716-105801 GCF_000695765.1 Mesitornis unicolor
CTTGGCTTTGCTAAGTACAGAAACCTCCTACAGCTGCTGAGTGAAGCAGTATGACACTCCTTAGTACTGCTAAAAGGAAGCCTACAGGGCAATTAGCAGTTCCACCTACACACTACATAGATGGACCTTGCCTCATCAAGGATACATGTTTATCTCCCTAACTGGATGCCCAATTATCAAAAACTAGATGTAATGAGATCTGTTTTTTCTTCCCATGAAGTACAGATACCCAAGAGTCTGAAAAAAAGATGAAGATGTGAGCTAGAAAGCTGTCTTCTATTTCTCCCTAATGCATTTTCAGTCATACTTGGGTATCCAATCCTGTTTCTACTCACAGCAATTGGTAACTGTTCTGATACTGCTCATATCTGAGTTAAGTTAATAGGAGATCCTCAGGATTTTTCAGTATAAATTTTGATCAGAAGCTGAGATAACCATGTATGACAAGCTTTGGAGCCTTTCTATAACCTCTTCATTACTAAAATAAAAAAAAATAAAATTATAGTACCTGCTACCAGTCAAGACAGCAAATTATAGCTTTTCTGTGCCTCTGCCTTTCCAATTTAAAAGTTCTGCCTTCATAACATCTTTTGGTCAGTTGTGCAAATCCTTCTTTTTCTTAGACATTTTCAAAATGTTTTTTATTATAAATATGTAAAACTACCACAGTGAAGTCAATCTTTTTCTTGCTCTCTTTTCACAGATATCTTTTTTTTTTTCCCTCTCCAAAAGAAGTCAATAAGCTGTGGAAAACTGATGCACTGACTTCATTGTCTCTCTTTTCTCATTCCAGTATTAAAGTATGGAATAGATATTATACTATAAATTATTTTTAGTTTATGCTCTTTTTTCAGTTACATATCTCCTTCAGATAAATCCTTTTCTTCATACCAATTATATGCAGGTGCATGAAATTTTTAACAGATTTGATAACAACCTTAATTTCAATAACATAAATAAATATACAATGATAAGGTAGCAGATAATACCTTACCACTTGCTAACTCAGCTTAAAAACAATGCAATCATAGATAAGAAATCAAACTTATCCTATCCCCAGCAGCACACTACACAAATGCTCATTAAATAAATAAATAAATAACCCTTCTAACAAATAAGAATAAAAAATAGATTTCTGAACTCCAAAAATGTTTTTCTGGAGTTATTAGAAGGTAATATACGCTGTGTGAAGATAATGCACTTATTTCACTGTCTTGCCAAACTCCTGCCTTTTGAGCAAATCCTCCAACTAGATGATACAAGCTTGTCTTCAAACAGGAGACTCATAGGTTTTCTGGGAATAAAAACTACTAATTTTGAACATTAAATGATGAGACCAATATGTGTAATTGCATTTACTTTGAATATTATAAAAGTGCTCTTAGAACAGTAGTGAAGTTTAAATCCAGCAATCTGTCATAAGCTTTACTGAGAATGGTTACGGGAGTGATATTCCTTTTATTATACACAGTCCTGAATTGTAGGGAGTATTAAATTAATTTCTTCAGTTGTACCTCTCTCATCCTCATTTCATACTGGATTTATATGCTTTCACCTTACAAAAAGGTGCCCTTATTTGTTAGTTGCAGTCCAGAAAGTTCCAAAACATTTTGAATTCTTATAGTTCTTTTTAAGATAAATGCCTTTAATCCATCTTCAACATCACAACAAAAGAACAGTGTAAGGAAATACATTAGAGCACTTTTACTACACCTTGTGCCCATTTCCTAGTGGTAGTGCACTAAGTCAGTAGGCAGAGAATAGGGCTGTTCAACATGGGTAATGTCATTGAACTCAGGATATGATTTTGCTATCCCAACCCTCAGCATAAGTAAGTGATCATGGAACACAATTAGAAGTGGCAGGATTAGGATTTTGCTGTCTGTAAACCAGAAACTGAAAACAGTCTGAGTGTTATAGCCCCTGGTCAGATAGTGCCATAATGCTGAGAAGAGAAATGTCTAATATCTTTCAAATATTAGCCTGAAAGTAACAACACTTCTCTTAATGTTATTAATTTTTAGTAGTTTCCCTAACTTAAGTCCGACAGAATTTTTGCATCTTTTAAAATAATGATCTACCTACAACTCCTCATGCAAAGAACTGATTTTTCAAGTTGGACCTCTCTCCAATACTCTGTAACCATATTCCTCTCATCCTCCCACTTTCCCACCTTTTTCATCTACAAAGAGAAGTCCACGATTCCCAGCAGCAGCACTTGGACAGCAAGCTGATTTAACAGCTTGCCACTGCCAAAACCAGGAAATTTTACTCTTTCTCATCCCTTTTCTCCTCCCTTTTCTTTTCTCTGTCTCACACTCCAGCTCTTATTTTATGAGTCTGGTTCTTGTTAGACTCCATCAAGAGCTACCTAGTCAAAAGGGGAAGAAGTGGAGTGGCCTGAGATGAATAAGGTCATGGAGTCTTCAACACTTTTCAAAGCTGATTTCAGATAGCTGACAGGACAGTGTGACAGTGCGAATGAGATTTGCTGGGGAGGAGGAAGGTAAGACTTTTAAAGGGAGAAGGTGTAAAATCTTCCCTCATTGGTGGTAGAATCATTAGGTGGTTTTGGCTGCTCATGAAAACACAGCTTTTGATTTCTATGACCTATTTCTGTGACCTGCCACCATCCCCTTCCTGTGAATGAGGGAATTTCTAAATATCTCTAAAACAGGGATGCATTTAGCCAGTCTCTGAACTTTAATAAACGTGTTTCAGCTTTCTAAATATGAAAGAATAAAAATATGATCTTTCATATAAATGTACCAGCACCTACGTATACTTTGTTTTAATGTGAGCACTTTGGCAATCTACTGTTCTGACTCTTAGGACCAAAAAAGGAGAAAAATTATTTTTACCTTACAATTAGTCGTCTTTTGGAACCTACCAGTCATTAAAGTCAGTGATAAGACTAAATCAAACTCATCTCCTCCATTTGGGAGTATAGATACCAGATGTGTCATGACAGCTAGGTCATTTATTGGCCTTCTGCATTCAATGGAAAGAAGAGCCTTCAGGATATGATTTGTTCTCATTGTCTTAGGGAAGAAGTGCTCTCTGAAAAAGCTCATCACTTCCCAATCAATACAAAAAGATTTCACATGGTATGCTCAAGTAAGATGCCCAGTTTTTACAAAACTGAGTTTATTATATAGGGCTTATCCAGCTTCTTCCTGTCTGTCTCATATTTTCATGAGACTTTCAGTTGATTTCAATACCTTCAGAAATTTCATAACATTAATCGAAATCCGTAAATAAAAAACTGACTGTTCCACAGATTTTCATACCTCACTCCAATTCTCCAAACTTCCACACTCTCTAACAATAGACTTTGGAACAGACCTAGAAAATAAGACATGATTGGAGTAAGCATGAATGAGTCTCCAACAATGTAAGATAACAATCTCTTACTTGGAAAAGACCTGTATTAAAGGTTTATGCAAGTGCCAATAACTTAAATAATTATTATTTTCTTTTATGTACATTATTTTCTGTTTCTTGAATTTGTTTAGTTTCAGGCACTATATAAAAATAAATCTTTTCTACCCAAGTGCCTTCATTGTGTGTTTATCCTGTGGCTAAAAAGTTTAAAGTGGTTTAAAGTAGCTGTTCACATTAAAGAGTACATCTCATAAATCTCAAACACTACTGCATATCATTTCATATTAAACACCTGTGTTTAGGAAATAATCTCAATGAAATTGTCAAAATTTATAGCTGAAACATGGCCTAAAGGACATACTTAAAGAACACAAGATGCTGATAAACACAGTGGAAACCTGGAAGTTCCCAGGGATTACAGATTGAAGCAAAGCATTTTAGTGTGCACTTTAGGACAATAAATATTACACAGCAATAGCAACAAATATAACTGAAACGTATTTTTAAAACTGGATTATGCTATAAGAGGTATTTGAAAGTCACCTACACATGGTTTCTTGACTCTTTCTGTGTTTCTGAAAAGGTAAATAACTAATTAAACATCCTGGAAACAAGACTAATAACTGGTATTATTGTGTAGTGGTTAGTAAGGTGATTCAAAGTCATAGAATCATAGAATGTTTTGGGTTGGAAGGGACCTTTAAAGGTCATCTAGTCCAACCCCCCTGTAGTTCAAGCTTCAGTTTCTGGTTAGGTCACTGACTTTGTAAGAGATGCTTTTTGCTTTAATTCAGCTTACCTACTCTTAAAACATAATAATAGTAGTTCTCAGGGCACAGTGTTTCAAAGCATAGTTGGATGAATTAGATAATTGACATATGTGCAGTGTTTATTAGAAAGTTATACTTGAAAGTATGCAATATAATGTTTATGCGAAAAGTTATTATTTCACTGTGGGATAACACTGAGTGATGGCACAGCCATAGAGAGCACTTAAAATCAATGTCTACCCTGAGCAATTAGGAGCCAGAGGTGATCATAAATATCTCCACTTGGCAAAATAGTTATGCATTTTCCTTTCACATGTAAATCCAGGCATTATGATTGAGAACTTTATTATTTCCAGAGTGAATGTCACTGGCTTATGCTGACACACAGTCAAAGGCACCGTATAATAGGCAAAGTCATCACTGTGGTGTTCCGCACAGAGGAGAGCAGAGACTGACTATGGGATGGTTCATTTTTCCTCCTGAACTGCTGTGTGCTTCCAGAATCTGTTGTATTACATCCCAACAGGACTCCGTCATCATCTTGCCTCAACAGTTACTGCTCCACCTTCCAGACTGTTGGCTATTCTTTCCATCCTTCCAGTGCCATGTTGTGTGAAAGTATTCAAGACTAACAGAGAATAAAATATTTTTCTAAAGTAGCTAGTAACTGAGTCAGGTTGTCAGGTTTTCTACATGCACACATTCTCTTTGTCCAATGGGCTACAGATTACTTTCAGCACACCAGCTAGAGCAGGAAGGACAGAGAGGACTCCCTGCCTTGTACAGAAAAACCTGGAAGAAAAGGCATACCAGAATGGATGTGTAGATGTGCAGAAGTGCAGGTGCCTGAAGGGGTTGGTCCTTGAGTGTTCCTCACTCCTCCACTGTTGCATCAATGGGTGCACAATTAATCTAAGCCTTTCCAGGGGAGTTATGGAGAGGGTGTATGCTTCACTTCTTCACATTACAGCAGGTGTGCAGATGCTGAGAAAAGGACATTTGGTCCTTTCAAAAGGCAAGGATTGCAGAGGATTTTATGCATTCATAATTATTGTACCTCTAGAAGAAAGAGATAGAAAAAAAATGAAAAAATAAATTTTCCCATTACACTTTAAATTTATCTCATTTGGGACACAAAGCAAAGTCACACATTCTTGTTACTTTTGTGTCATTGTTGCAGTTAGAGTTTCTTATGGTCATATGTTTATCTGTATCACTGGTGTGAAATATAATTAGAAGAATGCTTTGATCTGTAAAGAAAAACAAAGAATAGCTTACCACTTATTCAACTACTTACTAAAAATACCAGAGAGAAAGGTGTTTAGACAATTCATCACTAGAAAATTGGCTGTCAGTGAATACAGTAATTTCTTTCAACAAGAACAATGTACTTATTAAAAAGTGAAAATTGCTTTACATCACACAATTTTATCCATGTTGTTTTGAAAATACTAGTCTTTCATGGTCACTTTTCTAACAATTACAAAATTACCTTTACATAATGTACCTAAGACTACAAAGACTTTTAAAAGAAACCTTTTAATTTTTTTTTTTAAATTTAAAATATATCTTTAACTCATAGAAAACAGTATCTCCTCCAAGATGAACTTATAGCATGCATTGATCCTTTCTGTTTGTTGTTCCTGTCTTCTGAATTGCAAGGTATTTATTTTATTATTCAAAATCTATATTAAAACAATTAAAATTTCATTAAAACAGTAAAATGGTAATTTCTTCCAGTGTAAACTGACTCTTGGGAGGAAAACAAGATTCCTCTTCAAAAGGCAGAAAGATGTAAAATAATAAAAATTCACCCTTCATATTTTCCTGCTGTCACATGGGGTAGGAAAGGCAGAAGCCAGTACAGGTGAAGCCAGCACTTTGGAGTTGGAGATGCTCTCCAAAAGCAGCTGAAACCACCAGCAGCAGCAGGGAGGATCCAGGATCATCTGGGATCTTGTTCTCCCTCCACAGCTGCTACCCACAAATGAAAGCAGTAGCTTGCTATTGACAACTCGGGCTGCAAATTAGTTTCCTTCCAGTGGTTTCTTACTGCATGCCACTTCCTTCTTAACCTTCCTGATTAGTGTCTCCCTTCCTTAGGATGGCCTTTGTGTTGCTCCCTGCTGTACGCATCACTTGTTGTAATTTATGAAGCATTCATGAGACACTTCACTCTCACCCAAGAGATAAAACCATTTCTGAATTAGAGGTACAGTCTGGTCACGTATCACTTTGTAAAGAAAAAAAAAATAACAGCATTTAACTGCAGCTGTAGTTAAGGCTCATTGTCTTTATAGCCCTTGGACCCATTTGGGACTTTAATGCAGATATCTGGGATGGTGCCGAGCTGCTCACTCCATGGCATCTCCGCTCTTTGTGGAAGTCTACTCTCTCCAGTAGAGATGCATCTGGTAAAACTCTACCAGTTATAGCTCTGCACAGTATCTATTCCAAGGGTAGATCTGCACTTCTCTACTCTGTGTCCTTGCAATTTCTGCTCATCAGTGGAACTTCTCATACCCACACAAATAAGTTAAGGCCTGGTCAGTACTTATTCATCCCATTATCTTGTCTTCCATCTTTTAGTTTCTTTCTTTACATGTTAAATTTGAACTTTTTGGTATTATGTTTATGTGCTTAATAGCCAACACAGTAGGTGAGATTTCTAAGCCCTACCAGAGTTTAAAATAAAGTGAAAGGAATATTCTGCAATCCTGTACAGAAACCTTTAAGTTCTCTAAGATTCATGACCATTCGAAGCCAGATGTCTGATTCCCTCAGGCATATCTGGAAATCCTTGTCTTAAAGTGTTTCTGGATCAAAGGACCTTGCCTGGCAAGCAGCTAAATGTATACTCTGAGCAAGATATTGATAAGAAACTGGCAATTAAACAGTACAGGTGAAACAAAATGATTATATAAAACATTTAGTGGTTCATCAGACTTTCAAACTAATGTGTATAATTTGCATTAAACCCTGCACTTCTGATAGTTTTTCTTAGCTTTATTTTCCAAGCTCATTTTACCTTAAAAGATGTGCTGGCAATATTCCCGCTTTGGTTTTAAGTTAATCTGCTTGTGTCAAAGGAAAACAAAAAAGAAGGCCATTTGTCGGGGCTTTACATACTAGTTTTACACAGGAACTTAGCACGGGACTGGATCATGGTGCTCCTTAGATTTCCTAAGTCATTCCTCTTTTGGGGTGTATTTCTGTGTGATGGCTGAGATAATGCAATAATGTTAATGGAAAAGACGCTCAAACCTCTCAGTCCTTGTATTGGCTACTTCCCAGCAGGGTTCATTCAGACACTGTTGTGGTAATTTCTTTATGATGTCTGAATCTTTTTGTGTCTTAAATCTTAAATTTTGCATCTAAATTACAGGAGCATTTTACACTGAGGAAGTCTCCTATTGCTTTTTTGTGAATATATGTAAGTGATTAAGAAATTGATCTTTCAGAGAAAAAAGGCTGGAACCCCTTCTTTTGTTAAGGCTATTGGCATACAAGACCTGGTGAATAGTATAGTTACAGTAAATGAAAGAAGGAGATATAATCTGTTTCAGGAAGAAAGGACTGGAGTGTGTCTAAAATCTATAATTAGTGAAGAGAAAGTAATGATAAATATTGCTACTCTTTCTCAATGTCCAGCCCAAACCTATGGAAAGGCTGGAGTCGTAATTTGGTTTTGTTTTAAAGCCTATGAACAGTCAGCGTCACAAGTCTAATACAAAGTGCAAAACTGAGGCTTTTGCTTGTAGTACTATTTTTCTACGAGGTTGAATTTGAACCAGGTTCTGCTGCTGCAAACACCATGATGGGCAGAAGTGTTGCAGAAGAATTTTTCCTTTAGCTGCATGAATGACATTGCATGTATGGCATGAATGACAGAGCCCATATTGCTGTTTTGCTTCTCTGCACATTCAAATGGCTTAAAAGAAGGTGAGCAGAGGGACTGGACTAACCAGTTAGATGCACAGAGATTAAATCTTGCAGACAGTTGCCCACTTTTCCGCCTAGCACTACCAGAAGATTTAGAGGAGTACTGTTTGGAGGGAGTCTGGAGTCTCTCCCTTTTTGCACTCCTTTCTGTTAACTGTTCTGCGACCCCATGGCTACACCTGTGCATCAGCTAAGGGATATCAGCTGCCTCAGTGAAAGCTATATAAAGTTCTAGTCAACCAGAAAGAGAAATCCAAACTGGAACAGATATAAAGGAGTGTTATTAGGATGATCAAGGGACCAAAAAACCCTCTGAGGGAAGCCAAATATGGAGAGACATAAAGTATGTTATATACATTAGTGTGCAATCACCATGTAAATTAAACAACAGTGTGGAAAGCTGCGAACAGAATGACCGTATGCAATTTAAAAGAAAGGTTCTAAATCTCAAAGGAAAAAGGTTTTCTTCTGGAATAACCTGACAGCAGTAACAATGGGACTGAAAAAGCCAAAACAAAACACCCTGCTAGATGTTATGGTGTATTGATGACTAGGTCATTAAAATGCTTCTGATACTAGAAGACTGCTTTTGCCAATCCTAATCTAATCCTCTGTTTCATGTTCCATTTTGCAAAGGAAAAGGTGTTTCAGAGAAACTGGAAGAAGCCACAATGCAAACAGCTCCTCTCACTATAGCCAGAAAGCCAACATGAGAGTGTCACTGTTATGGAGAAGAAAAGTATTGTTGGCACCCAAAAGTATTGTTGGAACAGCTTAGCCAGGTCAGGCCAGCTGAGCATATGTGCTCAGGTAATCAGTAGTAGTGGACATGGCTAAAGATCCTTTCCCCTCCCACAGTCAGAGTAAATCCCTGCCTAGCAACTTATAAGTTTTATGGCATTTTTGAGAAACAACAAGCAATTCCAGTTACTTAACATTTCATCAAATGAAGAGAGAAATTTTTAAAGAGCTATACTTTTAAAGAGCTGGCTGTGTGTAGTTGTCCATACATCAGAGGTAGTAACTTGTTAGCACAGCCAATGGCAGACTAATCATTTTCTGGTAGCAAGGAAAAGCAAAAGCCCTTCAAACAGACTTTTCATGAGAAGACTTAATAAGCAATAAATAACAACAGAGGAAAATATAGCAAATCAGACAATAACTTTTAAGTGTAAGCATGTGCAAAGTGGAACTGTTTTGCTTTGCTCTCAAAATCTCAGAGCAAATGTATGTTCCTGCTGGCTAGGAGGGATGAGTCTTAAGGGGTAATCAGACTTATATGAGATCCAGATTCCCAGTAAAATAGGTGATAGTGATTTCTGTTATTGCAAAGCACAAAAGGTACAAGGGAAAGATTCCTTTTGTAGGAAATGTATATCTTAGTGCCTCTCCATAATCTTTCATTACTAGTCATTCTGAGGATTAGGAAATTAGGCAAGGTGGAACCACTCTCACCCAATATGGATGAATTACAGCAACTATTAAATAAAAGATTATATAATTAATACACTCTGAAAATTACAGACATTTTTTCAGAAAGTGTCTCCTGAGGCATTCTGGGCATTCAAAAGTGTATTTTTCTATTTTCTTGTTTCTGATGTGTTCTGAATACAGATGCTAGAGATTTTCAGTCCCAGGTGGAGGCAATTCCAGCTTCTAAATGAATATTTGCCTAGATTTCTCAGTCCTTATTAATTGTCCTCTTATTGTTCTCTGGTTTGTACTGATAATTCTGTTTTGAAACTTATCTTTGTCTGCATTTAATGGACCTACACTGCAGGGAGTACTTATCATATTTATCAAACAACTGGAATCAAAGATTATAAGGATAAATGCCTGTAAGGAACATGCTAGGATGTAAATGTTGACTGTCCTGTTATTTCATGCCAAGCTTAGGAGCACTGTGCGCTGCCCAGTTTAGGTCCCTTAATGATCACTGTTCTAACAATGCGAAATGGCCTCCTAAATAAGCATAAAATGTTCCCACTTGGAGGCCTCTCTTTACAATCATTCAAGTCAGTGCCAAAGTCTAATAGATTCAGTGGAATATAAATACATCCTAGGAATTTTTATGAAGATAGAAACTGAAAATAAAAAATATATAGTGGATGCAAACATGCATGGATTAAACCAGAAGAAAATATTTGCAGTTCTCAGAAACGTAACAGAAGCCTAGACTCTGCCTTCTATTAGGGGCTAGGAAGGACTGCATAGCTTAGTCCTAGGAAAGACTTTGCCTTATAGACTTTGCTGGGAGACATAAGCCATCCTTTGAATAAGTCAGATTATTCTAACTGTTTCATGTGGAATAATTTTTAATTAAGTTTTTTTTTAAATCCTCATCCTGATGGGGCTACTTACCTTACTATGTGCTTTTACTGAAATACCTAAACAGTTGTTTTTTTTAAAAAACTAATGTAACCTTTTGCAAAATTATTTTTCTTGAATAGAAAAAGAGATAAATTCAGTGTTTCTAAAAACATATTCAGACATGATATAATCAAAGCAAGCCATTCGGGGTAAGCATGGGAACTGGGATTGAAGGGTGGCCCATGACATACTGTATGAAAAATGAAACAATTTTTTTTCATGTTTCAGTTTTCCTCACAATGCAACATAATTAAGTCCTGCAAGACATTCCAGGCTGTAATCTACTTGATGTAGCCATCTGCTGCTTGCTGAAGGATTTCAATAGAAGTACTTCAGGAAAGTGTTTTCAATAGGTATTTCATTAAATTGTAACATGAGGGCACCTGGACATATTGCCATCAGCGAAATCTTTTTAGATTATTAAAAAATATAATGGGTTGTACACAAAACAAATTTCAGTGATGCCTTTAATTTTGGACTTTGCTGTTATGGACTCTCATGCTTCCATGGTCCTTCACTGAAGATAATGTGAAGTCCCGTTTTTGTCTGAGAGATGCAGCAGTAGCTGAAACCTGACATTCATATATCAGACCACCAGAAAAACAATGGGATCATTGCTGATTTTCTTTGTTAAAAAACACAAAACAGAGCAAAATGAAATTATAAAATGCTTTACTGACCATATTAGGGTTTTTTTCTTATGTCAGTCTCAGATTTTTTAAAAAAGTGGTAGAGTGAAGCTTTGTTCTTCTTAAAGTTCTTCTAAAAAGGTTACAGGAAGGACACCTACAGGAACACATGAAAAAGAAATAGTTTGTTACTGAAAAAATGACAGTCATTAATTTCTTCTGCATGAGCAATAGGCTCTGCATGTTTGATTTGTTGTCCTGCACTGCCTGTGCATGCATTTACACCTGCTCAAGGAGGATGTTGACCATAACCTTGCACAAGAGAAAATTTCTACAGAGTAGATACTTGGCAATATTAGGAAAATGTCATCTTAGACTTTCTCACATTGTGTACAGCGTTTCCATATTATTTTGGGTCCCAAACTTGGAGAATAGAAGATGGAGAGAGAGAGAGAGAAGTGAGAATGGATATTGCTTCAAATGCAGGATAGCTTTTCGGCAGCACTGCTGCCAAGGCAAAATATCTATTGGAGCAAGACCATTGCCTGACAGCTAGGACATTTACTCTGGGGTAGATTATCCTTTCATCTAGTTTTAAATCAATGATTCAACAGTGATGTCCGCATTTCATGTGAATTAGTTAAAATGCAAGATTAAGGATCATGGATACTACAGGCAGAGGAGTGTGTATGTTACAAAATTTTTATGGGTTGTGGGATAAAAGTGACATTTCTCTGCTTGGGAAATATGTATCTTCAGGTAAACAGCAAAAAAATGGGTACCTATGGAATTTAGATTATTCAGGAAATATATGGCAGCTGTGCAGAATTTCTGAGATTCACCTTTTCAAATTAAATACCTAATGCAGCAGTTAGGTAGAGCCTAACTTTGTCTCCATTCATGGATCCCATATTTTCTCAGCCTTTTCTTTGGCACAGCTGTTTTCTTCTTACTTCTAGGGGTGGTTTTTTTACAGGAACTGGTTTAGAAGGAGAAACCAGGTAGTGGCTCCACTCCCACCAGAAACTGTAGAGAATGGCTGCTGTGAGAACAACTGTCTAGGGCTGTTCCATCCTTATTTTTGATGCTTATGACAGAACCTTATTATCCAGAGATATCCTTGTTTTCTGTCAAGAAACCATGAAACAAGGATTATTCAGTATGACATGAGCAATTAGGCTTTCTCCCACTGTATGACAAGAATGTCTGTTCTAAACCTAGATCTCTTACAACATGTAGGAGAAAACATAATTTTCTTACTAAGCCAATCTTCTATTAAAAAACACCCTAAACCATCCTGTAGTAGTAAATTACATACCTTAAAAACAAAATAAGAGATCTAAAATGAAGCTGGATAAAAATAAATATATTATTATATAGTGTGTTCAGGGAGGTGCAAGAAATAAATGTTGTATCGCTTCATTTGTGATTGATAAAACTAAGGATAAATCAAACTGTCAAGAATTAAAATTAACCATAGTAAATGATGGTTGTGTGCATCTTTTATACTGTCAGCATCTAAGCTGGATTTCACCTCTTGTGTGCAAGAAGAAAAAGAGAGGAACAAAACCAGCAAACCACCAATTTAACGATTGCTTTTATGTGAATAGATTAGCATAGGCACTCATGCACAACATACAGACACTGAGTGATAACAGCATCTATGCCTGTCACACAGACAAAGATGATGTCATTATTATCCATCTCCACTTAAAATGCATTTTCCATTAATGCAGAGAAGCTCCCCCAGGACTGACAAATACAGGACAGCCCTTCTAAAAACACTCACACTTTTTCTAAGGGTTTATTAGAAGCCAAGCCTTGCAGGGAATTGTGTTCATAACTTCTGATTTCTGAAAATTCTTCCTATCCTAAGGCTATCTTGTGAACTTAAAAGACGTAAAGATGTATTTGGTTAAAGTAGTCTTTATTTACACTCCTATGTAAGTTTTATTTCTGAGTATCACCTTGTATTAATCTGATAGGATTCTTTTATTTAATCTTTGCTGGTGTTAGGGAGTTTAATAAGGATTCAAGAAAAGATTGCCTAAATCACAGTGAATTTGACAATAGCAAGCTGTGACATCCTACTGCTTCTTGATATCCATCACTTTTCCTTTCTATATTTCAAACCAATAATTGTAGCTGGCAAACAAAACCTGTAAACTGAAGCCAGGAGAGTTACTGTAAACATAAATGCAATACCATATTATGTCAATCTGCACAGCAAAAAGGAATACAGGAACTATCACAAAGCCAGGAGTAGGGCTTATTAAGTATTGCAAAAGGTTATCTCTGAATATTAATTGATTTTTTAAATTAATCCACATAGCTTCATATCCTTTTCAAGTGTGCTTCCCATTAATATTCTAGCAATGAAGTTTGCTACAGGTTAGAAACTCTTTGTAGATGTATGTATGTTTCCTATTCATGGTCTAAGTAAATAAATTGCATTGGGTGAAGCATTCATAGGATTCTATTATAAAAGTCAGGATTCTATTATAAAAGTCATAGTTTGTAATTCTGAACACTCATAGAAGAAATCTAGATTATTGTTATGTCAATCACTCTGTAACACTCAACTTATATAAATGTAGTGAACAGGCAGTGCTGAATGGCAAAAGCATAGCATCCAGGAAAGTCGCTAGTGATGCATCCACCTACAGAATTTTATTTTTCCAGCTGAGGAATACAGCCATCACACAGGCTCTGAGTGAGCCCCCATGACAGTACCTGAAAGCCTACGCATCTGAAGAAAGGAGACCTCACTGCATGTCCACAGCTGGAACTGACTACCTGAATCCATGAGGAGCTAGGTAATAAGGTATCACCTAATTCAGAAAGTGGTAAATAGCCCCCCCTCAGGAGGAATATGGTGTTCAGGCCTTTAACACCACCTAGAGGCTGCAGTCTGAGGAGAGGAATTGCTGTATGTCAGAGCTCAGCTGTCAGCCATGGTCACGCTGAGCCTTCTGTTCCCAGGGGTCATCTGGACTGGCTGGAGTAAATAAACTGCACGAGCAGGGCTGAGCTGCAATTTGTGTGAGATGTGTGTTTGCAGGGCGGGCACTGCAGTCCACCTGCTGTGTTTGTCCTGCCAAGCAAATCAACTCTAGTTTGTGTGTCAGTGACTGCTGTGATTCTGCTTGAGCAGCCACCATGTCAATCCCTCCATGATATCCAGAAAAATATTTCACAGCTGAAGAGCAGATAAAACATGGATGAGATCTGCCAGTTCTGGAGTAAATTCTCAGTCCACATAGGACATAGGAGAGCTTTTTTGCCCCTGAGTCTACAGAAATGCAGAGCAAAGCCACTGAAAGAAAATCAGAGTCTATTGCTCGTAGAAGACTGAAAGTAAAATTTAGGAGTCACGGCAGACCTAATCCAACACCGCAGTTGATTACATGTTGCTTAACTGACAGTGTCTCCCTTAATTATTGTGGAAAGTATATACCCTCAAACCTGCCATTCAGCACAAGGACTCAAGAAATCCAGCCTTAACATCTTGCTCAACCTCATGCTTTGCAAAGCTTTAGGCATTTCAGTTGAAGTAAATGCAGAAGAACAATGCAGACACCCAAACCCTGTCTATTGTCTCCTGTTGGCCCATCAGCTCTAACCTTGATATCCTTAACAGCCTAGATTAACAGATGTGGACTGTCAGAGTACACCTAGGTATTTACACAAGTAGTTGTCCACATCTGAGCTAGTCATTTTCAAGTCCCTTTACAATCCTTGGAGAGAAACAGAGTGAAGTGAACATCCCTTTTTTGTCCAGTGAAATATGTTTTGGAAGTGTCTTCTCCAGTGACTACCATAGGATGTCTAACTAACTAGGGTCAGTAAGCCCTGGTAAACAGGTAAGTTACAAGCACTAAAATCTCTTAATGTTTTTACTGGCCACTTCAAGTGGTTTTCAGTTCAATGTGCATCTGTTGAAGGTATCGTTCTTGAGTGCCAAGCTAACTGCAAAGACAGGCAACAAAGATGCTGAATGTAGGGCTCAGGATGATGAATTAGCTATGTATCATAAAGGTAGGTGTTAAAACATGGCTGCGAAAATGCTTAGATATGCCTCTTTGCCTGTACACTCCTCAGTTCCTGATCTCTATAATAGTGGTAATACACTTCTCACCTTTCAGGAAACTTAAGAGTATAAATATTGTAAAGAGAGCAAACTCTCCTAAGCAACTTAATAATTAGCAATACTTTACTTATTTAACTCAAATGCCTTGAAAACAAGAAAATGTTAGCCATTTTGCAGTTTACTATTTTCCTGCGCATTATTAGGTTCACTGGTATGGTTGCATTAAATGATGCAAAGTATTCCTATCTACCAAGTCCAAGTATAGCCATGCTTTCCAGGGTTGCCTCAATATCAGTTATGAAATGTTCCCAGTACCTTCTCCCATACCTGTAATGGAGGTGGAGAGACCGAGTGATTTGCCCAAGGTCAAAGCACAGCTGTTCTACTTTGAGTTCTTACACAACCAGATTTTTTCAAAAGACAAAATGGTACAGTTTTCTTGAAATACATGTTATTTTCCCAGTTTGGTATCAATGTGTCAGAAATCACGTTCAAAGGAACTATTTTTGCCTAATTTAAAAAACTAACTAAAGGAAGATGAAGTGAAATGCTACTCAGGAACTGCATGGCACTCTGGGCATGGGAAGGAAGAAGACTCCTGGGTCAGTAGCTACTGCTGAGGAGAGAGATGGGAAGAACTTAGGAGAAGGGCGAGAGCATACTCCCACCAAAGCAGGCCTGCATCTCAGGCAACAGGAGGATAAGAACTACATCTGTGTATGAGTTTAATCTTAATGGAAATAATAACAGGATACACTCTGGTTTTTTTCACCCTTAAATTTCAGCACCCTTTCAGTCAGAGCATCTTAGATCTGCAAGTTCTTGAGATGTTGCATTCCTACCAAATCTCAATTGCCATGCCTGTTTGTTAATTTCATGTTCTAGGGGTGATTTCATCATCTGGCATTTATGTTTCTTTTTCAAAAGACTTCTAGAATATTTCCTCTCCCATGGAGCTGCCAGTGCAGTAGGTTTCAAGGAAAAGGTGAGTGTCTCTGACCCTTTCCAGAATGAGATCAGATACAGCTTGTCTAAGAAAAAAAGCAAAGAGAAAACTTCAAGAGAGAAAGAAGCAAGGCAAAATAAATTAAAACGATTTGCATATTTTACAGAACTTAACAAATCATTCAGAAATTTCTACAGCCACAATGGGCTCTGATTCATCTGAGTGATTTTGGCAATTTCTCTTAAATTTATGGGTTTTAATTCTGCACCGATCTTCTCCAGGATTACTGCCTTACAGATTTAAAAAACGAAAAGGGCTTTCTGAGCTTTTGAGGCCTTTCTCTCCTCTGTGCCTCAAAGAGAATCAGGAGTACCAATATTTTTCAAGTTTTTCTCAGAGGTTTCCTTGTCTTGACAGGGATAATAGATTGGCCTCATAGGTCAACTTCATTCTCACCCACAGTTTAGGAACCCTGAAGACTGAAGATAATAAGAAAAAGAAAAACAGCACTCTTTAATCCTGTGGCATCACACAGAAATCACAGTTTCATGTTCAGACATAACTAGGTCATTTTCTTCCAAAAGAAAGATAGGTTTGGCATACTGTACTTTCCAAAATAAGTCCACTACTTTGTTCAATAGTAACTGCCCTTTTTGTTTTATTATTGGCAGGTGCAAGGCCAAATTATTTCAAAAGCGACCAAGCACTGATGTTAGGAGAAAACACAGGATGGCCGTTTCATTTGGTCCAAATGCAAAAGGTCTGCTTTACAGTGACATTACTTTTACAACTTCTTCAATAAAGGAAATTGAAACCAGCTTGTAATGTATCCATTACATTTACCAGCAATTCCTGTCCTAAATGACTTCCTTTCAATCTCAGTGAAGTCAGTTAAATTCTAACTCACAACATTAAGTAAGTTATAATGCTAACCCGAGACTTTTGCTTTCAATAGTGCAATTGATTCTACAAAGCACTGGAAAGCTCTCCAAAAACTCCTAAGATCCTTTCTGGCAGCTGTACCTACTGCAGCAAATGACTCTTGACCTTTCCACAAATACGTTCCCTGTGTGCTTGTGTGTGTGTTTACATTGTAAATTCCTCTTTTCTCGATAGGGAAATGAGCTGGGGAGAGACAGAGATGGCAGTAATATTTAATGGAATATATTTTAGTAGACTGTCATTATTAAGGGAATCAAGCCAGTATTATTAAAAGCAGATAATTATTCGCACAGTACATTGCTCATTCCCTCCCACTATTCTCACACCCACAGGTACACACTGTCACACAGACACTGCCACACACGCAGTCACTCACAGTCACATGAGTGGAGGTCAGCCCTGCTGTTTACTCTTAAAGGAGAGTGGCACTGATGTGACAGTGACTGCTAGGCAGGTGTCCAGAGGGTCCCTCACAGGGTCCCTTGATCCCTCAGGAGCACATGGTGCCTCTGATGGTGCTCAGCTGTCACTGCCACTTCAGCAGTGAGTTGCACAGCCCTTCATTGGTGCTAGTGTGTCCTGGTGCTCCGCAGACTCTGGGTCTTCTTTCATTTCTTGAAGATGCAACAGGATGACAAATCTCCGGAGCATGTTAGCATTTGAGAAACTTTCACACATTTCTTCTCAGCACATACTTTTCCTCTACTCAGCTTGTTCTAGTCTCGCCCATGGGTGTAGGTAGGACCCGTTCACAACTGCTTGTGCAGAAGGGGCCTTTATGGTACATAAATGCGAGTCTGAGTCCTGACTTCAGTCTGCTCTCCTCCCTTTAGCAGAACAACACCATAAAAGCAGCTGTCTCTCTGGTGAAACAGATAGCACACCTGACAGAAATTAAGTACAATTTGGGGGAAGAAACAGGGGGAGGTTGTGAGTGCAACCTGTATCCTGTATGCCTTACTGTATCCTTACTCACATTTGAAAGAAGTGTCTGTAAATAAAAAACAAAAATGTGGTGGTACGTACTGTATTGTAACAGACACAAAAATGTCTCTTGTGTTATGTACAGAGCCAATTGTTTGTCATTAAGAAAAACTGAGCCCAAGCCCAAGCTGGTGTTTGAAACCATTGCCAAAGTGGACTATTTGGCCCAGTGAAAGATATTATTGTTGATAGGTCCCTATACAGTAATCTGAAATTATTGCCCTGAAAATTGTGGAGTTGATAATGTGAAATGAGAAAAAAAAAATGCTTGGCTAAAACCAAAGTGTAATGGATTTTCTTGGGAGAAGATATGAGAAAGGGGGCCACAGCTCTGTTAGTCTGACTGCACCTAACCACTTCATACAGTCACAGCCAAGCTGAATCCTCAGCCTTTTTCTTCTCCCTCCTGTTCCTGTCCCTGTAACTTTTATAGTTACATATCCAGAGAAGGGGATTGGAGAATGAGCAATGAAAGGAGTAATGTAACTTTATGCTTATTGTCACAGACAGCATGGTGTTGGCTTCTTCCATGTCGACAACAAACAAAATTCAATTACTGTTTGGAAATGATCAATTATTGCCAAACTACCTGCCAAGTCTATTTGCTCTGTTGGCATGAAAAGAGTAATTCCTCCAAAAAGGATGTCAAGTATTCCTGTGGTGAAGACCAAAGACAGAGAAAGGAGAAACAAAACATTAAGAAGAGGTACTGAATGACAATAAGACCATTTTAGAACATAGTTTTGCTGTGTAAAGCCTCTAAAATGTGACGAGGAAAGTAGTGTCATAGCAGATCCCAGATGGAGCTGAAAAGGCTATCAGCTGTGCTTTGCAGGAACTCTGTGGCACCCAGAAATTAAAATGCCTTGCAGCTGGTCAGTGAAAAAGTCACTGCGATACTCAGCATAAAAATGTCACGGATATTCTATCACTATCACCACAATTTACACACACAACAAACTTTCGCTGAGCCTCTTCAATTAAACCCATGAAGAAATCCCAACTGCCTGTAGAAAAAGGCATTCATGTGTACTGATGCTTTTTAGAATCTATTTCTCTATTCAGTAGCACAGAGCTGCAAGCCTACTTTAGATACCTATGCAAATATCTTTAATCTTTATTTTTAATTGACATAAAGCAGCAAATATTGAGTAGAGATACAGTTATATATCATTACATTTCAATAATCTTGCAAGTGGTGATTGTCATGGAGCTTCTCAACTCTGGAAGTTTGAGGTAATGATTTTGTTATGGGAATGATGAATCAAGAAAATAGTGAGAGTCCAGTCAAAGACAGGAAAGTACAGGTGCTTGTCATTTCCTTACTTTGAGAACAGGGAAGGGTTTGAATTGTAGATTATTTTAAGATAATAAAACCTGGAATATATAGGCAAATTTATATTTAGCCACATCATTATATACAAGTGCAGCATACTAGAAGGTCTCAATTTTGAGAACATTTTTTGAAAGCTATTGCACTTGATACTCACCTGTGTTTTCTGTGTGCAAAGGACAGGCACATACAAAGATTGCAGGTATATGAGCTAACTACTTTACCTGACTTCAACCAGTATGACATGTGAATTTTAGAAAGTGACAAAGGTCATAACTTAGAATAAAGCAAAACTATTATTTACTGTAATGAAATCTGCAGAGAACAATGCTACAAAAATGAGCTGAAGGCATCATTAAGTGGTAAATAAAAAGGAAATTTAACAAAACCATTTATTTAGCAAGCAGAGGTAGACTTACTTTGCCTCCACTTTCTACTTTTCAACCACCTTTAAAGGTTTTTTTCCTGAATACTTAACCAACAACTTCTATTAGGTAGTTGTTGGTAAGATACTGATGCCACCAGACCTCAAACAGTTGCTGATGGAGTGATATCCAGTCACATAGTCCATCAAGTCCAGGTTTTCTTCTGCAAGCCAGGGACACCCGTTCCACCTTCCTGACTGCAGAAACAGGTTTGAGTCTCATAGTGTGGCCATAACAGCAAGTTGATTGTTTTCCTAATTTAGGCTGCAGTGGTCAAGTACAGAGCTGCTGAGCAAGTACCCTCAAACAGCACCAATTGTATGATGCATAAACCTTACTCTCTCCCTTTTCCTGTTTTTTGGTCTTCCTTTTCACCACCTTTGTACTTCCTTCCTGCCCCCACTCTCCTCATTCCCAAAGAATCAACCCACTGATGATTAGTTTATGCCCATTGGTCTCAGTTTTGGTATTTCTATTACCTGGGCAACCTGTGCCTTATGTGTTAGGACTGACATCTCTACACAAGGCACTGCTGGTCTTTGAAGACTTTAATTCCCAAAAGATCACTGGATCTCCATTATCTGCAAAGTTTGTATCTCTTTCCCACAACTGTCCCTTAAACATCTGTGGACATAGACAGCCTCGTGACACTACCTGTAATATTTTCAGCTATCAACCATGCTACTGCCACATCCAGTGTTTTTTCACATTGTGCCCAGTGATTTTCTACATTTAATTCAGTTACGTCAGCCATTAGGTCCAGTCAGTGGCCTAATCATTTATTTGCATCCCTAATATCTTCTAGCAGTAGGTACAGAATTAAGTGTGAACAATACATAGTCTATATTGTGTTCTACATACACTGAATAAGACTTTTCTGTCTGCCTCTGTGGAGCAATGAACTCCAGTTTGTATTCCTGTTTTGTGTTTTATTGCCATTATACTTCTAGGTTGGGCTTTACATCAGCTAAAAGAAAATACAGGATAAATCTGAACATAAGGGCTACTGAGAGTTTATTCAATTGTACTGATGTTTATCTTTGTCCACTGATGCTACTATTACTATGGTACCTGAGTTAACTGCATTCATTTAAGATAATAAAGAAAACAAACTAATGTTTTAATGAAGCAATCACTTTTAAGGAAACATGTTTCAGAGAACCAGACTTCACTGTAAATCTTGTAAGAGTGAAATAAGTCCATTTCTACTGCTTTGCTTTGCAAAAGAAAATGACAGTATATGACAACATAATGCACTTACCAAAATAACAGAACAGCTATTCTGGGCCAGACTAAAATATGTTCAGCCCAGTTTTTTAATAGTAGACAAATGATGGCTGCTTTTGCAAAATAAGTATGAAAACAGCATAAACAAATAACAATACCAGTGCACTGTTGTCATTTTCAGCAATTTAAAGCTTAGGGACTTCCTGGGTCCAAGCTTGTGTCTTTATTGCTGTGTATGTTTATATCAACAGGCATTGATAGACTTTTTTTCCTCTATGAAGTAGCTCTTTAGGGGATGGAATCAAATACTACCACTATTCCAGCCTATGCATAGTATGATAATGTCATATTTCCAAATTTCTCTAGAGAGTAAAGTGATCCTGAAATGATAATACTTAGTAAAGGAATCGGGGGAAAATGGTAACAATCTTCTGAATGTATTAAATAATTTTAAAAGAAAAAGGCCTTAGAGCACCAACAGGAAAGGGGATTTTTTTCAATTGCCTTTTTTTATTTCTAAATCTTTGTTTCCCGAATTTAACTGATTACACACAATGTAATCTATCTTCCTACTTATTCAATATGACATAGTTCTTTTCATTGTCTTCATTCACACAAGATATTGTGACAGGAGGAAAAAATTTGATTCATTTGAAGTTCTTACAGTGAAGTTGTTACAGTGATGGCAGTAATTTCTCCCCCAAAACCCAAGAACTTATTGAGCACAATCACAAAATGAAAAATTCTTATCCCAGAGATTTTAGATTCTAAAATAAACACACATAAATAACAAAGAAGAAAACAGATCCTTGGATAGCATGGAAAAGAGGAAGGGAAAATAAGTGAACAGTAGATATTGGGCCCCACCTTGATGACAGAGATATAATGCCATGACTTATGGGTCAAAAGTCATTATATACACTTACTCCCCTCACTCTATCCCCCCCCCCCCCACAAAGCTACAGAGAGAGAAAGATGCTGAAATAGTCTTATTAAGGATATAAAGGGAAACAATCAAATATGAAGATATTTAGAATGTTATGGTGAGTTTTACTTTTCTTGCACATCTTGTTTTTCTAAAATAATAGAAAAAAATAGCTAGAGATGAATCAGAGCTAAATAGGGAGATAAATGTGTATTTGTAGGATCCTTGCCTGTTTGTCACAAAATTATAACTGTGCTACTAGAGAGGCATGGCCCTGTAGCAATAGTAAGGATATCTCTGTGATTAGGGAAGCTGAATACATTTTGCTAAACTTTTAACAGGTGGATAGTAATTACCAAGTCTTTTTTTTTCTGGAGGCTTGACTTGAAAATCAGATCCAAAGCGCTCAGCTCTCACAACTATGACAGAGTCAAAGGTAACTCTGCTTTGCGTGAATAGCTCTGACGAGTCAGGTCCAATTTGGTGTTTGAGATGACTTGCTTAGAGAAGAGCTAGATGTTACCCTGCACGCAATAACAAAGCTGGTTAATTGAGGTCCCTGACCTACCCTCTCTGGGACTGTTTGAAACCTCCCCCATAACACATTTTACAACCCACTCAGTTAAGCTGATTCAACCATATATGTGGATTCATGCTGTGAGCCAGACAAACGAAATCATCACTATTAAAAAATAATAATACCTTTCTGGTGGGTATTCAGCATTTTCTGTTTGTTTCTCAGCCTTCTAATACCCATCAGCTGACTTACAGCACAACTTCACAAGCAGCTGAGGGTGTCACAAATTCAGTCAGAGTCTAGGAATGACTGATTGCATTGGGAAGGGAGGAAAACCAGTGTAATAAAAGTTTATCCACTAGACAAACTGCGCAGCATGTTGACACCTCACAGGCTGGCTGGTATCGACACCAAAGCCAATTAGCCCTGCTGAGCTCTCAGCAGTCAGATGTGGAGCTGGGTCAGCTGCTTCTCCATCACACCCACCAGTGCTCCCACTTCCAAGGGAACAGTGCAGAGGCTCCTGCACCGAGAGCCTACATCCCTCACACATGGACTGTGGGCTGGCTTTTGCTGTCTGCCAGAGCAGAGCAGCTGTGCTGCTAAGCCCAAGCTGGCCTTGGAGGCAACACCGGCTGCATGGTGCTCTGCCTGCCCCAAAGTCCATGCTGGCTCTGCACAAAGGCAGCTTACACATCAGTACATACATGCCACACTTAATCTGCAACCCAGATAATCCATCCATAGAGAACTGAGACCTGACAGCTACTCAGTTCAGTTTTTTGAAGCATTTGTTAAAATCATACAGGTGGATGCCATGAAAAGCTCAGGAGGAAATGAATGGTTCTGTCTTCAGACCATAATTTGTATGTTTTCTGGAAATAAGATGTCCAAAAATGTAAGCAAAACCATAATGGTGGGTACTTGCTTTTTTAGTTAGTACTCTGTCAGGTACCCTGAACGAGACAGGGGTCCTATAGAAAAAGCTAAACAAAAATGAAACAAAACAAAACGAAACATATATTAATTAAGGTTATTAACTTTTCCATGGCATGGGAACAAAACAAGGCAAGTGAATATTTGCAGGCAACTTTAATTGCAGCATCCTGTAACTTTTAAGGCATCACCATGGCAACCATGATGAAGTTCTTTATGTATGCTGCTTCCTGGTTTTTTATAAGTTTATATAGACAGCCTCAGATTTGGTCATTATGTGTGTAGCTACCTGGCTGAGTGCATTATCGAGAAGAATTCTGAAGCATGGAAGAATGTGGTCTGCCACACAAGAAGTAAATTAAAGAGTTTCAAAAAAAGTATGGAAGAGAAACCAGAAATTTTTATTTACAATGTGTGCGAAGAGCATGTTAGGGTAGATTGTGCTGGCTGAACAGAGGACAAGGGAAACATTAAAAATAAGTGTGTATATGAACACGAGGGCAGAATTATAGATGGCCTTGACTAAACCATACACTAGGGATGACATAAATTGTAATGACAAATATAAAAGAAGATATTCACCTTGAAGGATATGTAGTCTACCAAAAAGGAGAAGGCAGAAAGGCAGGAAATGTGAACTTCAATAAATATTTAAGATTATAAGGAAAACATGAGAAAGTTTTGAGGCAGAGACAGCAAGTTTTGGAAGTGGATTACTTTTGAAGGGGACAAAGGTGTACACCTATGAGAGGGTGATACCAGCGAAGAAGAACAGGACAGCAGAATTAGAGAGGCTGGCACTTCCTAAAATAGCTTACTAGAAGTTAGCTAGTATGCCTATACATAGCAATTTAAATTAAAACAGCCTGATACGGGAAAGTAATGAGGAGTTGTCATTCCTACTGATTCTGAATGAATTAAGGAATATCTGCAGTTTCTGAATCTCAGGGCTAGGAAAGGAACTTGGTAACAGAATCTGTTGATACAGACTTCAGTGCAGTAGTCTGAATGACGTCAGACTGAGCTAGAAAAGGAAAATTACTTCTATCAAACTAAGACGTGAAACTTCGTGCTCTATTTATATGAGAATATAACCAAATCTTGGTTTCTCCATACCTGCAGTGAGTGTGCTAACCTCCACAATATTTCAAGTGTTACACTATTATTTCTTTCAATCAATGTTACTGAGAGAAAGAACTTTCCGCCATCCTCCAGTGTATGGTTGTGCTGGTGGCTGGTTGCTGTGCTCCACTCTGACCCCAGCTCAGCACAGTTAATAAGCAAAGGATGATTAGCTCAGCATTAGAGGTCCAGAAAATGGCTAAGGTAGGTGAATCCTTATCAAAGCAATTTATTTTTAATGGTAATTTGAAGTAGGGCCCATATACACCATCCTTAGCCTTCTCCTTTGTAGCTTATGTAGCTCCTTATTTTGACTACTGGCTTTTGCAGATGCTGCTCTTGGGTACCATAGTTTGCCTATGACTGACTGATTGTTGTCAAGGTTTTTGAAGCCTTCCTCAGATTTGCACATGTTTGTTCCTAGGCCTCAGTCATGTTTGTTTAGAGAAATTTATCTGTTTTACAACAGATTCTACTATACAATAGGCAGCTAACTCTCCTCTTTCCAGTAACTATTTTCAGTGCAGTATCTGTATTTATGATTTCTGTACTATAATAATAATAAGTTTATCAGTTGTTGTTCCAGATGTTAAAAGTTGAGGATTAGCATTACCTGGAGAAACATTATACTTGCACTTAAGTGTCCCTTGAACCAAACAACTGAAAACTCTTAAGAAGAAGCATCAAGAGATGTCTTGCCAGTTATCAACAGGATTTTGCTTACAATCATGCATGTTCGTGGCCAACATCATGTGACTCCATTTGCTAACAATCTAGGTATTTTTTCTTCTATATCTATTTTAAATCTTCTTGACATTAATTCAGTATTTTGCTTTGAAAAAAGTTACAAGTTACTGAATATGAATGTGGGATTAAAGGGTACTGTTGCCTGAAATAATGAAGTATTGTACTAAGTACTTCAGAAAAGCCCCATGGTAGATTCTGGTCTCATGTACATTCACCCTGCCATGACTGCCACAAAAAATCATCATATATGACGAGTCATTATAGCTCTGTGATCACAGAGAACATTTTCTACAGATATTCAGTAACTTTCCAAATTGCATATTTCACAGAAGTAGATCAAATTAAGCTGTGACTGAAGACTAACATTTCTGCAAGTACCCAGCTATTCAGATTTTATCAAGATAATACTATAGAGAAGTGCTCTGCATATTAAGAGTGGGTTGTCTTTTGTAATAGAGATCTAAACCTGCTGTGGATAATGCAAAGGCCTTTTCTTTTGTGACCTCTTTTTAAGTTTACAATCTTACTTTCTTCAGGTGCTATTAACTCATGTTGTACAAGATCAGGGTAAGTTCTGAGTCACTGGAGATGTTAATCATTTCTGCATTAAGGTGAGAGGGAAACAGCAGGGGGATGAACACAAAGATTTCTGTGCATCTGGACTCCTCTGCACATGTCACAGAAACGCACGGACATTATGCAGCTAGGCTGTATCTAAGGGTGCATGTTTTTGAATAGCAGATTGGCATCTTTTCTTTATTTCTTAGTTCTCTTAAGAGACTTAATTTTCAGACTTTTGTTCCTGGTAAACGAGATCACAGGAACATGTACTATAGATTTGTGTCTACCTCTTATTGCCCTTTACACCATTTTTTGCCCATTTCGTTCCCCATTCACAGTTCCTTCTAGAGCTAAACCAGTCAACAGTTACCATCTGGACCACAATGCTTATGCCAGTAGAAGCCTGTAGAGTAAATACAGTTAACATTAGACTTTGACTGGATGCACCTTGGGAAGATAATGCTCCTGGCTCCAAATAGATGTCATTGACCAGCCAAGACATCTCATGTCAGAAAAGGAATTTGGTGTCCCAGGAAGATACAGCTGTGGCTGCCATTACTTGACTCAGACACTGTAACTGCAGATGAAGACTCCAGAGTGAAATACTATATGCCAGAAAAGCCCAAACAAAAATCCCTGTGAGCTTTCTATAAGAATGCAACTAGTACTTCCTGTGCTAGTTGTTCAACTAGTTCAAATTATTATATAGTAATATTATGTTTAATGATATTGTCATATCAGTATGGTGGTTAAAATTTGTAAGTCCATTTTATACAAACAAGACCACAAGTACAGTGATTGCCTGATATTATTTATTTATTGTTAACTCTAAGACATTAAGATACTTCCATAATCAGTGTTTCATAAGGCACCCTGATATGTTTTGCATTTTAAAAGCCAGCAAATTGTCTATTGGCGGGTGCGCTCTTAGCAATGAAAGTAAGTTTTGATTTCAGTACAATAACCGTAGAAGTTCAATGGAATTACTGTTAAATTAATTACAATTTTATTACAAAAGTGATTAAATTCTTGTTTTTATGTGTTCTTGCATTTATATTTTCACAGCAATGCTTATGGGAATTTAGCTATACAACTCCCATAACTGCACTGAAAATTTATTCCTTGGTGTATTATTTTGTAGTCTTCAATAAATAACAACCTTGAGGTTTATGGGCTAAGTATACTATTTTCTTGTCAGCTATGTATCCAGGTTTTTTTGGCTGCTGGGAATTAATTTATAAAAGAAACACTTCATAGACAATACTTCTTGTGCCTTGTAGCACGCTTAGATGTTGAAAGAGTCTTTTACTGTGGATTTCATTGCTTCAGTGGGTTTTAAAAAGCATTTATTAAATTTAGTGTTTCATTGAAAGAAAATCACAAGACACAAGAGACAGAAATCTCACTTTCCTAAAAGCTCAAGCAGTACAGTTTGTTAGGGACCCCCAGTGCCCTCACCAGGGCTTATCCCTGATCTGATAAAGTGAGGATCTAACAGAGTCCCAGAGGAATTGATTTACAGCAGCATGTGTGTGTGTGCACGTGGGAGGATATAATTTACTTTGTTGCTGGGTGCTAGGAAGTGCCCTCACTGGGTCTATGCATGGTCTGCATCCCACACGCAAGCCTTCATGCAGTCTGGGACACCTGGATGTAAGTTCTCAGGCACAATACTTGAATATTATGGCCTCATGTGGACAGTCTGCAGTTTGTTTAAAAAAGATAAAATTACATGTCTCTGTTAAATTAGATATAGAAATTACTAAAATCATCAACAGAGCAGCCTCCACAGTATTTATTTTGTTTAAAAATTAATTTATTTTATTCTATTCCTCTCATTTTTCACCACCGTATAGCACTGAATGCCATTTGTTAGGTCATGTCTGTGACCTCACCCATTTAATTTCCTGAATAAGCCGCCAAATCAGATGCCTGGGGCACTTCACCCCATCAGAGCTATTTTTACCAGCCTGTCTAGAGATGCATGCATACACACAGAGAGCAGTGCTCAAGTTATGTTCCAGTGGCAACTTCAGAAATTTTTCTGAACCATAAATTCCATATGTAATTCAATTTTAAAAACACTTCTGAACAGTGATCTTGCTATTTAGGCCATGCCTACATTTACCTGTGTCTTTCTCCTGTCTCTGCTCTGACCTCTCAGACACCTACATGTACTGCAGCACTGGCAGTTGCATTTAGATGCGTGTTTCACAGCAACTCCACATAACCCCTGCACTTCCCCTCTTCCAGGGCTCTAACATGCACTTCCTTCAAGAGTAGAGCACAAACATTTATGTCAAGATTTTTGTCCTTCATGGAGGTTCTCCTCTTTAGGGACAGGCAGATAATAACATTCCTTCCATTTCCCCATCTTGAACAAATACATGTCTCCCTTGATACTGTCATGTGCCATTTGATGCAGTAAATTTTCTCCACAATTCTCTTGAAAACATATTTCCATTGATTTATTTTAGTCAGTTATCTGACACATTTTTACAGATATTCTCAGTCAAGGCTTACTTGTGTGTGGAAATCCTGTCCTGACTGCTCCTACTAACAGTCTTGACTGGTTTATGATGAATTAACAACATAGTACCATATTAATCTTTCAGGTCAGAGTCTCCATTTCCCTTAAATCCTACTCAGTGCAGCCTGGATATTAAAATAAGTTTATGCTACTGAACAGTTCAGAACAGCAAAATATAATAAGCCCAAATATTAATTTGACTGTTAAAATACCAGATAAAAGCATTCTAAGTAACTACACCTGAATTTTTTCAGTATTATTTTTTCAGACAACATAATTATTTGCAGGTTATTACATAGCACAGAGATTTTGTCCTTTGTCAAACACATTTTTTATTTGCTAGTTTTAACCAGTCTCAATAGATCTGATTGCTACCATACAGAAAAGAAGAAAAAAAGTAGATAAGTGAATGAATTTCCATTTAACTTTAAGCCTGAAAATTCTTCAGGCAAAGCTAAAGAACAGATAAATTAAAATGTAATTTACTCTTCTCTTCCACTTCAGAAATGAATGGCTGTGTTCTTTGTTTAGCCCTTATTATTCATATAATGGCAAGTTCTAGGTCGCTGCATACAGACAGCTGATATTTAGCAGCTGATCTGACTGAAGCTTAATTGGTTGTCTTGTGAAAATTGTATGTTTCCTAAATAAAGATTAAAATACATTCCTACTAGCAAATCCTTGTTTTCCAGAAAAACATCTATGAAGGAGCACTTCAACAAACAAATACAAAGGACACTGATATTATTTCTCAGTTAAGTTTTTCTTCAGACTTAATCTAATTTTTATTAAAATTTATGGAAATGGCTACTACGGACTTCAGGGATAAGTGCATAAAAGCTTCATTCCTTTATTTGAAACTTATTTGTCAGAATTCTTTTCACAGAGTTTAGGTTCTCTATTGTAAGATAGAGAAGATAGTAAGTAAGATAGACTTCAAGATAGACACTTGAAGATTCCAGTCTGGTATAACTGGTATAACAACAAAACAAAAGCAAAGCAAAAGAAAAACCCCTAAATTATATACAAAACATAGGTGTAGTTTAATTGCAAAAATTCAGCATAAAAATCTTTAAACACTTATCTATTCTGACACCTTCTTCTCGAATGTGTCTGGAAAGTGACTCCATAAGGTAGTCTTTGGGGAGGGGAGGGGAGTAGAGGGTATTACTCATTTCTTCACCTTCTCTTTTTTGTGAAAACCAAAATACTAGACGTTTATCCAACGTTGTTTCAGAAATGTCTAATCATTATAGCTAAATTAACTTTGTTTCTACTGAAAAACATTTCTTCCTAGCTCTTTTATTGAGAACTGCAGGTCAGGATCCTTACCCTGTATATCATCTTCAGCTAAAACCATTCTCTTATTCTATATAAAGGATTTTTGTAAGACCTGGAGCCTGAGTGACAGATCTAAGAGACAGTCTGTCCTGCCCGTTCACAAACATAAAACACTCACTACCTTGCATCACAACATCTGAAAAGATTTTTTTTTTAATTCCAGATTAGTAAAGACAGTCCTCCCTACTATTGATAATAATAGAGAAGTTGCTAAAAGATTTTGTTTCTACTCCATCAAATTTTAACCATTATTCATCTTTTTCCTCTCTTTTCCCTCTGTCTTCTCCTTCTGTACTGTGTTAAATATATTTCCCTTCTCTGGATGGAGTCTGGATCCAGTCTTGCTGTTCATTTTTCCTTGACTGGCCTACAATTATATTCTGTGTCACTCACCTGGGAAAATTTTCAGGCAAACACTTCTGCACTTGACACTCACTGTAGTCACTTGGGAGGAGCTACTCGTACACAACTGTATTAGTCTCTATTTGGGTTTAGTAATCCATTTTTTAAATTAAATTTTCTAGGGAAGGGAAATTGGCAAAACTCCAGCAACAGATATTGTAGCAGGACTGCCTGTCTTATTGACATGCATGGTCTTCTTCTGGTGCTTGTATCCATCTGATATTTCATTCTTTGCATTTAGAATACTGACGCATTGCAGAAGAAACCTTTTGTTATTTTTGCCTCTAATACAGAGGCATGCTAGCCCATGAGCAGGACTGATGCTAATATAGATAATGACAATAACAACATCAGCAACTTACTCTGGGAAATGATCATGCACAGAATGCTTTTATGACTGAAGAACTGCAAAAATAAACTTTTTACTCTCTTTTCCTTTACAGTCAACTCCAACCTGTCCCCAGTTTGCAACATATGCACCACAAAATTAGTTAAGATGCTGACCCAGTGCAAGGTATTACATGTTGCCTGCGATCACTTTATGAAAAATTTATCATTTGACTTTCTGCCATTTCCATTAATGCAGTGAAACCAGTATGAGTTATGTACAATCTGCAGGCAGTCTCTTCTGTGTCACACTGATCTTGTGTACAGTAACGAAACTGCAACCAGTCACCTCTGTTGGGACTGAGTGATGAGCTGGGGAGCCTTTACACTATAAAGTAAAGTAGAGCAATGAATACATAGCTCCAGCGGATCGCTATGCCACAAGGAGCAGTCAATGGACTCTTTTAGTGTATGCCTGGAATTATTTCAGATGACTCTAAAGTAATGTAAAGTGTGTCAATTGACACACAACAAGGTGCAAGCACTACAGCGAAGTGTTTCTTTACAATATGTTACCACTTTTACTTATTTCTTTGGCATTAGTTCATCTGACTGTGAATGAAGTTGTAGGAATGAGGAAAATCTGTAGTTTTAGGTTGCTTTCGGTATTATTAAACCCAGGACAGGAAGAAAGCACTAAAGGCATACTAAAACTATACAAACCTGAGGAAATTGTGGTAACGTAAGAACCAAAGTGCTTGAGGCAGGCAAAGATTTAGATATATAGGTATCATTTAACTTCAAAAAATGGGCATTTTACCATCTAGAGCCTCCTCAAAATTCAAATTTTTGAAGTACTAATTGTAACCAGGAGGACCATCTTCAAGAAGCTACTCTTATTTCATGTTTAACCTTTGTTAATGCAAGCAGTGTGATAAACAGGCCATTTAAGGACTAGGTTTTACTGTCAGTGATATTTGGAACATATATTTTTCTCCATGTCCAATAGAACACGCTTCAATTCCTTCTCTCAGTATAACGAGGAAAGTGAAACTTAAATCAAGGTATGGGAGGACTTCCAAAACCCATTTTTGAATAGTGTCGCAGGTCTCCATTGCTTAGTATAATGTTTCTCAGGAGCTATTCCACTATAGTCCTTAATGGCAACCTATAAAAAAGCATTCCAATATCTATAGTATGTTTTAAGTAGAATTTAGAAACCTAAATCCAAAAGACAGACCTGTAAGAACACTGATTAACCTAAGAACAGTTTAAATGTCCAGGAGCCCATATGGGATTCATGATTTAGATACCTAGATATCTACTGTGTCCGTAAGGGTTTTATCTCATATAATTTAGATCTACAGTGTCAGCATTTAAATCTGAGCTGGTAATTCAAACCTCTTTATAATGAATGACCAATGAACAATGCAGTTCTATTTTAGGCATTAACATTAGGTTGAGATCTATTATGCCATAGAAGTACCCACTTCACTGACCACAAGAAGAGTTTACTTCGTATGCATACAAATTTGCTCAGATGACTCAGACTCTGATTGGGCTACATTTTTATTGGGAAACTTAATTTGATACCTATTGCATGTGTCCAGGTTCACCTTCATAGAGTGGTTCAGC